>NC_087346.1:130107500-130410000 GCF_030014295.1 Loxodonta africana
AAGAGAAGGAGAAAAAGGAAACAGGCGAGTGAAGGGGAGGAGGGAGGAAGAAGTAAATTTATGCTCTTAGGTGTTTCATACATATAACTTGTGCTCTACCATTCCTTGTTATTTTTTTAAATAAAATTTCCACATAGTTTTCTATATTCTTAATACAATGCAATGCTGTAGATTTCCTAAAAATTTATGCAGCAGAACATTTGATAACATCATACTTACCAGAAAAATCTATAGAGTACATTATGCATTTTAGCAAGATTCAGCTTCTGGAAATTTGATGGTGACTCATGGTATTACAAGAAGATATTTGACTGTATAAATTGTTTAAATTACCTAATCTTTAGTTTTTGTATTTTTGAAATATACCTTCCCATCTAATAAAAATCCTATGAATAGTAAATCAAACATATTATTTTTCTTGTAATTTTACGTCCATAAAACAAAAGAGACACAGCTGTCTACTATAGTTTTCTGTTCAAAAAAGGGTGAGAAATGTGCAAGGATCACTATCAAACTTTTTATGGCTTTATTGGAGTAAAATTGCTGTATATATAACAAATTGCATGCATTTAAAATGTACAGTTTGGTGAGTTTTGACATAGGCATACGTCTATGAACCATTCTCCACAATTAAGTATCTTTTAAATGAGTCGTAATAGCTCTCACTTATTATTGCCTTTGTGTGAAGGGGTATACGAAGCAGAAGTATTACATTTCTAAAATACACAACTGCACTACAAAATGATTATTGCCTTCACTATTTTACAAGAGAAGAAACTCTGCCTGAGAAAAGCTTGATAGGTTGTTCCTGGTCAAAAGGCTTTCAGTGTTGGAGCTGTTTCCTACCCAAATTTGTTTTATCTTGAAGCCACTGCTCTTTCAATTACATAAACTATCTCATTCAAGTAACAGTCAAAATTAATACCCAGTTGGTCTAGATAGACACAAATCAGTAAAAAAAACCTTTCATTTAAAAACATTAATTAGCTCTTTTTTCCTGTTTATTTCTTTGAAGTCATATTAAATAGGTGTTTGAAATTCATATTATGCTGTTTATTTTTTTTGCTTGTATCCCTTAATATGGTAGTTTTGAGTGACTATTATTCATTATATAAATTTAAAACTTTTTTGATAGAATATGCATCCAGAGGTAATTAAGTTACGTATTTTTTTTAATAAGAAACAAATGGATCTATACAACGCTTGATAGCTTTTTATCTACATTTCAGTGTGGCTTCATGTAGATTGGTTAACATAAAATTTGTAAAGTTGCAAAAGTTTAAAGCAAAATATAATTTTAAGGGTACAATTATTGACGTTCCAACTATTCAGCATGATAACATGATTAGTTATCATAAAGTGTCTAGGAACTTTTGAAATAGTCTTGTGTATTCATGAGTATCTAAGGATGTTATAGTTGTTAGGTGACATCAGAAAGTTTCTGACTCGTAGAGACCCTATACACGTCAGAAGGAAACATTGTCCCATCCTGTGCCATCCTCACAATCATTGCTATGCTTGAGCTCATTGTTGCAGTCACTGTGACAACCCACCTCGTTGAGGGTCTTCCTCTTTTTCGCTGACCCTCTACTTTACCAAGCATGATGTCCTTCTCCTGGGACTGGCCCTTCCACATGACATACCTAAAGTACATGAGACAAAATCTCACCATCCTCACTTCTAAGGAGCGTTCTGGTCGCACATATTCCAAGAGATATGTTTGTTCTTTTGGAATTCCATGGAATAGCCAATATTCTTCATCAACGCCATAATTCAAATTCATCAACTCTTCTTCACTCATCCTTATTCATTGTTCACCCTTCACATGCATATTAAGCAATTGAAAAAACCATGGCATGGGTCAGGCATACCTTTGTCTTCAATGTGATATCTTTGCTTTTTAAAGAGGTCTTTTGCAGCACATTTGTTCAATATAATACATTGTTTGATTTCTTCCATGGGTGTAGATTGTGTATTGAAGCAAAATGGAATACTTGACAACTTCAATCTTTTCGCCATTATTATGATGTTGTTTGTTGGTCCAGTTGTGAGGATTTCTGTTTTCTTTATGTGGAGGTGTAAACCATGCTGAATGCTGTAGTCTTTGATCTTCATCAGTTTTTCCTTCAAATCCTCTGCTCTCAGCAAACGAAGATGTGTCATCTGCATATCTCAGGTTGTTAATAAGTCTTCTTTCAATACTGGTGCTGTGTTCTTCATATAGTCTACCTTCTCAGGCTATTTGTTCAGCATACAGATTGAATAAGTATGGTGAAAGGATACAACCCTGATGCACGCATTTCCTGACTTTAAACCATGAAGTATCCCTTTGTTCTCTTCGAACAGCTGCTTCTTGGTCTATGTACAGGTTCCTAATGAGCACAGTTAAGTGTTCTGGAATTCCCATTCTTTGAAATGTTATTCAAAATTTCTTATGATCCACAAAGCTGAATGTCTTCACAAAGTCAATAAAACACAGGTAAACATCTTTCTGGCATTCTCTGCCTTCATCCAAGACCCATCTCTCTTCATCAGTGATATTCCTCCTTGGATGTACTCTTCTGAATTTGACTTGAATTTCTAGCAATTCTCTGTGATGTACTGCTGTAGCCATTTTTTAATTACCTTCAGCATAACTGGGTTTTCAACATAACTTTACTTGCATTTGGTATTAATAATATTTTGGGTAATTTCTGCATTTCATTGCATCAGCTTTCTTTGGAGTAGACAACTATATGGATCTCTCCCATTTGGTTGGCCAGGTAGCTATCTTCCAAATTTCTTGGCGTAGATAAGTGAGTGCTTCCAGCACTGCATTCATTTGTTGGAACTTCTCAATTGGTATTCCTTCATCTCCAGAAGCCTTGTTTTTTGTCAATGCCTTCAGTCAGGTTGGATTTCTTATTCTAGTACCATTGGTTCTTGATACCTTCTGAAATGTTTGAATGTCAACCAATTCTTTTTGGTACAGTGACTCTGTGTATTCCTTCCATCTTCTTTTAATGTTTCCTGCATATTTCAATATTTTGCTCACAGAATCCTTCAATACCGCAAACTGAGGCTTGGATTTTTTCTTTAGTTCCTTTAGCTTGAGAAATGCCAAGTGTGTTCTTAATTTTTTTTTTTTTTTTAACTCCAGGTCTTTGCACATTTCATTATAATTCTTTACTTTGTCTCCTGGAGCCACCCTTTGAAATCTTCTGATCAATTCTTTTACATAATCTTCCTTTCACTTTAGCTACTCTAAGTTCTAGAGTATGTTTCAGGTTCTCTTCTGACACCTATTTTAATTTATTTTTCTGCCTATTTAATGATCTTTTGTATTCTTCAAGTATAATGTCACTGATATCATAGCTCAAGTCATTTGGTCTTCAGTCATTCATGTTCAATGTGTCAAATCTATCCTTGTGATGGTTACTAAATTCAGGTGGGATATACTCAATTTCATACTTTAACTCTCATGGACTTCTTTCAATTTTCAGCTTCTACTTGAATTTGCATATGAACTATTGATGTTTATTTCTGCAGTGGGTACCTGGCCTTGTGACTAATGATATTGAGCCTCTCCATCGTCTCTTTCCACAGGTATAGTTAATTTGATTCCTGTGCATTCCGTTTGCCAGAGGTCCATGTGTATAGTTGCTGTTTATGTTGTTGAAAAAAGGTATTTTCAATAAGTAAGTCATACCCACCCAGTGCCGTCGAGTCAATTCCAACTCATAGCGACTCCATAGGATAGGTGTTGCCAAATTCTATCATGTGATCTCTGGCATCATTTCTATCACCAAGGCCATATTTTCCCACTACTGATCTTGAGTTTGGTTTGGGTTTGGGATCCTTCTTTGTTTCAAGTTTTGGCATTCAAAACACCAGTAATTACAAATTGCATCTTGATTGCATGTTTGATCAATTACAAACTTCAGAAGTTGGTACAAATCTCCAATTTCTTCATCTTTGTCCTTAGCAGTAGGTGCTTAAGTTTGAATAATAGGTGTATTAACTTGCCTTCCTTGTAGGCCTACATATATTATCCTTTCACTGACAGAGTTTTATTTCATGATAAATCTTGAAATGTTCTTTTTGCTGATGAATGCAACACTGTTCCTCTTCAACTTGCCATTCCCAGCATAGCAAACTCTGTGATTGTCCAATTCAAAATAGCCAATACCAGTCCATTTCAGCTCACTAATGCCTAGGATATCGATCTTCAATGGTCACATTTCATTTTGGATGACTTCCAAATCTCCTTGATTCATACTTTGCACATTCCACATTCTGATTATTAATGGATGTTTGCAGCTGTTTCTTCCCATTTTGAGTTGTGCCACATCAGCAAATAAAGGCCCCTAAAGCTTACTCCATTCACATCATTAAGGTTGGCTCTACTTTGAGAAGGAAGCTCTTCTCCAATAGTATTTTGAGTGCCTTTCAGCCTGATGAGCTGATCATCTGGCATTATATCTGACAATATTCCCCTGCTATCCATTAGGTTTTCAGTAGCCAATTTTTTTTTTTTTTTTTTCTGTAGTAGATTGCCAGGTTCTTTTTCCCATTCTATCTTTGTCTGGAAGCTCCACTGAAACCTGTCCACCATGGGTGATCCTGCTGGCTTTTGAAATACCAGTGGCAAAGCTACCAGCATCACTGCAACATGCAGGCTACCACAGTTCAACAAAATGACAGATGAGCGGTGGAAGGATATGCTATAACTTCCATTAACACTACAAATCTGTTTCTTTCATTCTGCTCCTACATTCCTCTCTTGTTTACCAGTATTTTGACCTTTGAGTCAAGCACTCTCAGGTAACTAGATGATGAAGCTCTAAGGACAAGTTGCCTACTTGACGTTTTGTTAGTGCTCTGCTTTGGTGCATCATTATGTCTGCTAAAACAGCTCAGTGTTTTATAACATTTTAAATATTAAAACTCTGTTTTGCTGACTCACAGGGAATTCATTGTTCATCGTGAGTATCACATAATAGACAAGTGAAACAGAGCAGAGAGTTCTAAAAAACTATGATGGTAAAACAACCTGCCACGGGAATATCATGCAGAATGTATTTTTACATTCCTCTTCAGACCCAACCCTTGGTTAATACCATTTTGTCTTAGTTATCTAGGGCTGCTATAACAGAAGTACCACATGTGGTTTGCTTTAACAAACAGAAATTTATTTTCTCACACTTTAAGAGGCTAGAAGTCTGAACGCAGGGTACCAGCTCTAGGAGAAGTCTCTTTCTTTGTGTTAGCTCTGGAAGATGGTCCCTTTTTTCTTTTCAGCTTCTATCCCTCAATTATTTGGAGATCTTGTGGCTTGTATATTCCCCATGTCTACTTTTTTGCTTCCTTAATCTATTCTCTTATATCTCAAAAAAAAAAGAAAAAAGACTTAAGACACATTCCACACTAATGCCACCTCATCACTTAACAAAGAAATCCACATTCCCAAATAAGATTATAAACACAGGTATTATAAGACTTACAACACATATTTTTTTTGGGGGGGGGACACAATTCAATGACTAATACATATACAACATTCATGTCTTTTCCTTTTTTTTTTTTTTAGTGTTCTCAACATTCACAGCTTCTGTATGTCCATCTGTCTACTGGAAGCTGGGAAGTATATGAAGTTATAATTGTCCAATTGAATAAGGCTAATAAAAGAAGTAAGTTTCAGAGATACAACCCAAATTAAAAGTTACTAGGAAATTTCCTGCTTGATTTAGACTTACTTCTCAACTAAATTTTGTTTTGCTTTAATATTGTACCAAATGCACTTGAGTAGCTAAAGTGAAAGGAAGATTATGTAAAAGAATTGATCAGAAGATTTCAAAAGCTTTTTATGCAAACAGATTTTACATTCAAAACAGGATTAATAGAAACACTAAGAAAAAATAACAAAAGGCATTTTATCTTAATTATTAGAAGTGTTTATATTTAATTTTTTCTATTTAGGATCCTTTTTATTTACATTAGAAACCGTGGTGGCATTGTGATTAAGAGCTATAGCTGCTAATCAAAAGGTCAGCAGTTTGAATCCACCAGAGACTCCTTGGAAACCCTGTGAGGTGGTTCTCTCTGTACTATAGGATCGCTATGAGTTGGAATGGACTCTGCAGCAATGGGTTTGGGTTTATTTATTTGGTTTATTTACATCATTTTTTCTGATAAAATATTACAACAATACCAAGAAGATAACAAATGCAAAGGTAACTAAAGGTTTAATCATAATAAAACCTTTGTTTTATTTTTACTTTGCCTGTATTTTTTTTTTATTTTGTTGCTGTTGTTATTGAGAATATACACAGCAAAACATACACCAATTCAACAGTTTTTACATGAACAATTAATTGGTACTGATTATATTCTTCTTTGAGTTGTGCAACCATTCTCATCTTCTTTTTTTTTGAGGTGTCGTCCCTCATTAACATAAACTCACTGGCCTGTATATAATCTTTCCAGTTGTTTTCAATTTGATCCCACATCGATAGTTTTTTAAAAGAGCATAATGGTCAAAGCAGACATTTTTTTACTAGCTAATATAAATTATTAGTTGGTTTTAAGAAGATTTCAGGGAATATTTTTTGGTTTAAGGCTTAAAGATTATCTCTGGGCAATAGTTGCAGTGGTTCATTCAACCTCCATGGCTCCAGAAAGTCTGAAGTACATGAGAATTTTCCCACTTTTGATCAGGACTCTTTTACAGAATATTTGAACAAAATGTTCAGTAATTGAATTTATCATTCGATTCTGGTCTCACTGCGACGGAGGCAGTTGTTCTTGGAGATAATTAGCTACACATTCCATTTCCTCCTCCTGTTTCTGATTCTCCTTCTTCCTTTGTTGCTCCAGGCAAATAGAGATCAGTAGTTGTCCCTTGGATGGCTACTTGAAAGCTTATCCCAAAAGACTTGAAAGCAGCATCTGGTAAAGAGAGTTGTACACCAATGTTCATTGCAGCACTATTCGCAATATTCAAAAGGAGGAAACCTAAATACCCACCAACAGTTGACTGAATAAACAAAATGTGGTACATATATACAATGGAATACTACTTAGCCCGTAGGAGAAATGAAGTTTTGATACATGTTGCAGTGTGGAATAAGTCTACCAAAAAAGGACAACTATTATATGAACTCACTTATGTAAAAAGACCAGAAAAAGCAAACGCATAGAGACTAAGGTGTATTTGTGGTTACCAGGGGCAGGAGGGAGGGGAAAATGATGGGTTATGTCTATTGAGTGCTGAATTTCAGTTTTCAGCGATGGAAAAATCACATTGATTAAGGGTAGGGTTGCTTAGGGATTAATGTAATTGCTGTCAATATGTTGTACACCTATAAAATATTGATTGACAAAAGTTATGTGTTAGGCATATTTACAACAATTACAAAAAAAGAGTAGCTACTGTTTTTTTTACTAAGGCTGGTCATGTACAACCAAACACCTCATAGGATTTGGCTCCTTGGTTTGGAAGTTTAGGGTTATGATTTCACGAGACATCACAGTTAATTGGCCTAATAACATGTTTACTGCTTCTGTTCTGCTTCCTAATTCATTGCATAGCTCCTAGGGTCTTAAAAGCTTGCCTGTGTTTTATTTCTGGAAAGCTATCGTATTTGTTCCAGCAATATCGCATTTTTATTTGGCGAGTTTTAACTTTTCTAATCAGATTTGGTGTAGAGGAATGTCATATTGACCTCTATTCATCTCTAAAATAAACTGTATTTAAAATGCTCCAGATCACCCAGTGGAAACACTTAAAGCATTTATTGGCATAGCTACATCTGTCACAACATTACCTAGATCCAGCAGATATTATGTGATTTATCTATCACTTATCTAGTAAGAGATTCTTGTACTCAGTAGAAATCTCTGAGCTTCAGTATCCAGAAGCACGCATCCATACTCTCATTCATTCATCTTTCCTTAACATTTCAGTTAGGCTGGTTTCATTCCTGCAAGGTACTCATTTTAATCCTCTCTAACTAAGAAGCAAACTCTTTACAATACTAAGAAACAAACTCTTTACAATATTGGATTTTGTAAAGCTGAACAAACTTCTGAACATTACCCTTATTAAAATAATGAGAGAATGTTGTGATAAGTGAAAAATAGCAGTAAAAAATAATATGTATATATATATTTAAGAGGTTAATATTTAGCGATATCAAGTCAGCTCCAAAAAAACATTATATCCAAGTAAATAGTCATACCTGCGGCCTTAGAAAATTTTGAGCTCTGAAGTTAAAAGTACACTCAAGGGAAACGCATTCTCTACTACTTAAGATTGAAATTTGGTATCGAGTTATAATGCAGTGTTTTTATTTATCATCATGAGGGAAACCAGATAACCATAATCAAAACCACTTAAAGGAAAAAAAAAAGACATTATTTTTTAACAAACCATATTGGATATGTGAAAATAAAGGACAGCTCCATTAAAAATAATAATAATAATAACAGAGTAAAATCCACTGCTGTCGAGTTGATTTTGACTCATAGCAACCCTAAAGGAAAGAGCAGCACTGCCCCATAGAGTTTCCAAGGAGCACCTGCTGGATTCGAACTGCTGGCATCCTGATTAGCAACTGTAGTGCTTAACCACTACTGCTCCAGGGTTTCCAATAGCAGAATAGAGACTAGGAAATAATCCAGGAGACTTTTCTAGAGGTAAATGAGGGAGGAATTCAGACTGAAAAACAAGAATCAGCAAACACTGCCCAATAACAGAGGAAGAGGAAATAGTGCACAAAGAATTTGTAAAACATGCATCAACATTGAAGAAAAGATCAATTAAACTGCAGAATTTCAGGAACTAAACAAGTTAGATTAAAAAGGGACTTATTTGGTGAACAGGAAACCCTGGTGGCATAGTGGTTAAGTGCTACAGCTGCTAACCAAAGGGTCGGCAGTTAGAATCTGCCAGGCGCTCCTTGGAAACTCTATGGGGGCAATTCTACTCTGTCCTACAGGGTTGCTATGAGTTGGAATCAACTCCATGGCACTGGGTTTGGTTTTTCTGGAGAACAATTCCACAAAAGGTACCTTGCTGCACACGATACAGTTGCCCTCTTCTCAAGAAACACTGACAATCACCCATCTGAAAGAAGATTGCATTCATTGCTCTATAATAAATGGAACTTTAGACATACATCCAAGAGCAGGGTTCTTTATAGGGGAAAATACCTCCTGGTGTTGAGTAAAAGTGGAACTAAAATAGATGAAGATATGAACTAAGCCTACCTGATGGCACAAGGGTTAGGGGCTAGGCTGTTGACCAAAAGGTTGGCTGTTGGAACCTACCCAGCGTTCCACAGGAGAAAGACCTGGAGATCTGCACTTGTAAAGATTATAGCCTAAAAAAGCCCTGGGGGTAGTTCTACGCTACCACATGTGATCTCTATGAGTCAAAAGAGACAGGATGGCAGCTAACAATCACAACAATAACCCTTGGATAAGAAGAGTCAAGCATGGAGGTAGGGAAAAAAAAATTTGGAACTTCTAGTGTAAAAGGGCATTAATGATTATAAATCACAGATTCTCACTCTCAGATTATTTAAAACTTCTGTTACAGTTTTGGTTGTTATTATTTTAGTGAAATTTTTTATTGATCAACAGAAAAATGCTTCAAATGAAAAAGAAAGCCCCCCCCCATACACACAAACACAAGCAAAAACATCGTGTGTACTTTTTCCCAGTCTGTCAAGAAAGAAAGTCTTGAAGGAAGCGTATACCATTCTACCTCTGGTTTCGGGTAATTTGAGAGAAAAAACACATGGGTAGATACAGCAAGTGGAATCAGCTCCTTGGATGGGAGGTAGTCAAACTGAGGTTCTGAGACTTGCTTCAGTAATGAAGACTAAAGAAAAATCTAAAGAATATAGGATAAATGTGATAGATGTGTGTGCTTTGGTTTACTAGTGCTGATGTTAAAAAAAAAAGTGGCTTTAAACAACAGAAATTTATTTTTTCACAGTTCTAGAGGCCAAAAGTTCAAATGTAGGGTGTCAGCTCTAGGAGATGACCCTCCTTTGTCTCTTTCAGTTCTAGCCAAAAAAAAAAAAAGAGAGAGAGAAGAAACATTGCATTCGAGTCAATTCCAACTCATAGTGACCCATAGGACAGAATAGAACTACCCCACAGAGTTTCCAAGGAGCCCCTGGTGGATTCAAACTACTGACATTTTGGTTAGCAGCTGGGACACCTAACCATTGCACCACCAGGGTTTCCCAGCTTCTAGTAGCTGCTGGTAAGCCTTGGTTTCCCTGGACTTGTAGATTCATCTGCCTCCATCTTCACATGGCCTCTTCACCAGTGTGTCTGCATCAATTCTGCACTTTTTATAAGACATCACTCAGAAGGAATTAGATTTAGGACTCACCCTGCTCTGTATGACCACATTAACATAACAAAAGATGATCTCTATTTCCAAATAAGATCATATTGATAGGGACTGGGGTGAGCTTCAACATAACATTTTGGAAGATGCAATTCAATCCATAACTTGCGTAATGGAGTGGTACCATTTGGATCTCTCTTCAAGAAAGAATTTTCCAACCAACTGCAAAGAGTGCATTAGTCAACAGCCTACTACTATAGAACCTTGACAGTCCACTGCAGTGTTTAATCTGAGATCATGTTATTCCCAAATAGACCTAAGGCAATGACTGCTCAAGATGATGTTACTAGGGTCTTGACATTTTTCCCTAGTGTGATACTCCTCTAAGGCAATCTTTACACCAAACATAAAATGATCATAGAAACAAACACCTTTTCCAAATGCAAGCAGTTATGCTTCTAATCCAAGCCAGAACCAGGAAATACAAAGACATATGAATAAAGCAGAAAAGTAATGAAGAAAGTTAACCAAACTTTGAGGTTCTCAAACTTGATTTAGGTCACCCTTGAATTTTAGAAGAATAATTGAATCACAATTCATCTAAATTAGGTTATTTATCCCTAGTGACGTGTCTCAAAAATTAGCATTGACTTTCAAGTAACTGAAAATGTTCCCATGAAACTTTTGAAGAGGTTCAGAGAACTAAATATCTGACTTCTAATTTAAATAAGAATTAGAAGACTGTATTCCAGGGATTAAAAAAAAAAAAAAGTCTTTTGTATATATGTCAAAGTGTAATAATTTCATTAATCACACAATGAAATTAATGCTTAGTACTCTGAATTATATTGCTATATTTATTAGGATCTTGTTTTAAAATGGGGTAAATTATGCTTCTTCTCTTCACCTTTATTTTAGGGAGCAATGATTTTTTTTCAAACCCCTCATGCTGCTAATATATTGTGGGAACACTTAAACAAGTGTTTTCATGTTTCTATGTAATAGTACCCTCCTGGCTTTTCACCCACTCCTCACTAACTCTGCTACCAGAGAGGAGAAACAATTTGTCTCATTGGTGAATTTGGGAGAGGACACTGAGGCTAGTATCCATTCCCTTACCATGCTGTTGAGGTAAGTCAGCTTGCACAGGGGGAAGTCTATTCAGCTCTACAGTGGGTTAGGCTTAGTGGGGAGACACTCTTGCTATAAACAGAAATCTAGCTGTCCAGTTCCGTGTCTGATTATGTGTGAGAATCTCTCTACTTTAGATGGAAAATTCAGAGAAGTTTATTTTACTGCATAAGTACAACCATATTTTCCAAAGCTAATATCTTGACGTCAATTTGTTGTTCCAGCATTATTGTTCACACGGTTTTGAAATCAGGTTGGAAAAAAGATGCAGATCTTCACAAACACCAGGAATACAGAATAATTTTAGGGAAAAGGAAAATGTGATAGGGAGAAGGGATGGATTACCCAATAAGCAAAGGAAGCACTGCATAGGGAATCTCAACAAAACAGGCACGCCAGTTGTCCAAAGCGAAGACCTATAGACACCAAGCAGACAGGACACAAGAAAAAGTGAGTGCCACAGTGGAAGGAAGCTGGCAAGGTACTAAATAAGTTGATAACAGCTCCAGTGTGTGAGAATGTGCTGGCTGGAAATAAAGTTCACACAGGTCACGAGGGCACCCATGTGCAAGGTTGTTTAAGATATGAGGCCTCTATCACATCAAAATCTTCACTGATACCTGTCTCCTATGGTCCTCTCCTGTGTAATTGAAACTCCTTATCTTGGTTGGTCTTTTGGGAACATACTATTTCTTTCTAATAAACGAGAAATGGGGGTGGACCATAGTCTAACTCTTGCTACTACCACCCAACATGCAACTGAATCCAACATGAGCAATTACTGAGCAAGGACAGATTGTAGTAATAGATAATAGGCCTCTGATCCATTCTGAGAGAACCATGTTGTACATCCACTTCTGCTGATCCAGCAACTTCATCAAGGAAGGCTGCAATGTTCTTTGCTGTGAAACAAACACAAGAGTATGCTCTTGCACACACCCTGGTAAACATCCAATGGGAACTCCAATCCCAAATGACACACAAAAGTGAGGACACTCAAATAGGCAGACCAGTGCAAAGAATTCTGCTGAATTACTTTTTAACTGTATAGCGCTTATGTACAGTTACGTCCTAAGTTTTGTAAACAGTGATATTTATAACTTTAACTTTAAAATATGTTTGACATACATTTGAATGTAATCTAGCATGCATTTAATATAATACCAACACGGGTAATAATTTAATGTAATACTAACATGGCAAATGTTCAAAAAATACTGGAAATATTAATATTTAACAGGAAGAGTTTTACCCCTTGTATCCAGTGAATTTCTTTTTTTTTTTTTTTTGGTCTGTTGCGCAGTACACAGTGCTTGATATTACTCTATACATGCTAATAAATGAGGTATTAGGCACATTAAGAGGATAAAAAATTCGACATTTATTTATCATACCAAATACGTTTCTGTTTTGCAACAAGCGTGTGCCTAAATTCTTCTTCCAAGAAAGCAAAAACGGGCATTTATCAGAAAATTACTTTTATAATTTATCAGAATATGTATTTCTATGTATGGAAATTGGACAATTCCTTGACAAAATAAATTAATATTTACATAATAATTATTGTATAAATGTATTTTATTTCCCATTTCTTTCCAGATTGACTTTAAGAAATTGATATTGTTATGACTCAAAACACAAACTTGCTTGTCCAGAAGTGGAGCTATTATTACATCAATTATGTATGTATCTCCGAATATTGGAGTTGAATAATTTCACAAAGAAATAAAAAGTAAATTTTAAAAATTTTGTGTAACAATTATATTCTTTTTTTTCATTTCAGACAAAATAGGTGTAACCTCACATTTAGTGCTCTCTCATCAACCACATAAGAATGGGCCAGTGGCACTATAATCACATAACTCATGATGTATCTGGTCTTGTCCTGTACAAGCGAACCAAAGCACTTCTTCAGATTGAGCATACACTTGTATTTGTATCATGCTCTTTACCATCACTCCTGCCCCTGTCAGTTATCAGCAGTAGTTCAATGAACTGTGAAGACACAGTATCAAAGTAAAGAAAGTGAATGCCCAAGTTTTTAAGTATTATTTCAAGATGAAAAACACTCATAGAGATCTTCGAAGGGCCACCAGCAAACATTGCGTGACGAACAAATGAAGTTATTTCTGACTGTCTCATAAGTACTATTTCTTTTGACCCTTGCAGAACTGAAGAACAAAATCACAGGTTCAAAATCATTTTTTTTTTTTTTTTTTACTTACTGATTTTGAAATATATAAATATACCATGGACAGCCAGAAGAATGAACAAATCTGTTCTGGAAGAAGTACAACCGGGATGCTCCTTAGAAGCAAGGATGGCAACACTATGTCTCACATACATTGGACATGTTACCAGGAGGGATCAGTCCCTGGAGAAGGACATCATGCTTGTTAAAGTACAGGGTCAGTGAAAAAGAGGTAGACCCTCAACAAGCTGGATTGACATAGTGGCTGCAACAATGGGTTCAAGCATAAGAAGATTGTAAGGATAGTCCAGGATTGGGCAATATTTAGTTCTCTTGTACATAAAGCTGCTATGAGTTGGAACAACTTGGTGGTACCTGACAACAACAGCAACAATTTTCAAATATAAATTTTGTATTAATGTCCAAATTCGAAAGTAAACTTTATTTCATAAATTTTACCTGTTTCATAAATTTTATTTCTTTTTAATTATTCAAATGTGTTTGCTAGAGTAGAACCAAATTTAAAAAGTGACATAATTTTATATCCAGGTAAAATGAAATGGTAACAACAAAGTGGAGCACAAAAACAAAATCGCCCAGAAGATAAAAAGAAAAGGATTTGTAAATCCCTAAAGACAATTCAAAATTAATTTCTTTTTAAAAAAATTAATGAATCAGAAGAGACTTATTCAGTTGAATGCTCAAGTTTAATGGGTGCAAGTCACTGCATTAGTACCTCTAGTGCTGAAATTACTAATTGAAATACAAATATAACAGAATTAGTTCCAAATTTTGCATTCATTACTTGCTGTAGTGAAAAAAAAATTAATGGTGTAGAAAATGAAACTGTTTTAGAATCTGAAAATTTCCCATATACAGATGCCATAAGTAACAGAAATACAATTTTTCTTCTAATGATGTAAATTATTGGATCAGAAGTAGGCCAATTGATTGTCAAAATAACAGTGAACCACTTCACAATTTGTGTCGAAAACTAATGGATGGCAAGCAACTGGCTGGAAGAGATTCACATTTTGCCCATTCCAAAGTAAGGTGATCCAAGAGAATGTGGAAATTATAAAAAAATATATCATTAATATCACAAACAAGTAAATTTTTGCTGAAGCTTATTCAAAAGCAGTTCTAGCAGTACATCGACAGGGAATTAGCAGAAGGTCAAGCTGGAACAAAGAATATCATTTCTGATGAAAGATGGATCTTGGTTGAAAGCAGAGAATACCATAAAGTGTTTACCTATGTTTTATTGATTATGCAAAGTCATTTGACTGTGTAGAGCATAACTAATTATGGATAACATTGTAAAGAATGAGAATTCTAGGACACTTCATTGTTCTCATGAGTAACCTGTACATAGACCAAGAGGCAGTCATTTGAACAGAACAATGAAATACTACCTGGTTTTTAAAGTATGCATCAGGGTTGTATTCAGTATGAATTGCACCTCAACGTAAAGAAAACAAGAAATCCTCACAACTGGACCAATAAACAACATCATGATAAATGGAGAAAATGTCAAAGTTGTCAAGGATTTCTTTTTACTTGAATCTGCAATCAACATCCATGGCAGCAGCAGTCAGGAAATCAAAAGATGCATTGCATAGGGCGAATGCGCTGCAAAAGTCCTCTTTAAAATGTTAAAAACAAAGATGCCATTTTGGGGACTAAGGAACGACTGAACTAATTTTTGGTCTTTTCAATTGCCTCATATACATCTGAAAGCTGGATAATGAAAAATGAAGGCTGGAGGAGAATTGAGGCCTTTCAATTATGAATTTGGCAAAGAATATTGAATATACCGTGGACTGCAGAAGGACAAACAAACCTGGTCTTAGAAGTGCAGCCAGAATACTCCTTAGAAAAGAGGACGGCCAGACTTCATATTTCACAGGGCCTGCAACAATGGGCTCAGGTATGCTGTGATAATGGCTTAGGACCAGGCAGTGTTTACTTCTGTTGTACAAAATGTCCCTGTGAGTAGGAAGCAACTCACCGGCACATAATAACAACAACAAACAAGATATATTCTGTAGCCAGAATATATTTCTAGGGTGCAAAGCTAACGGTAAAATTAAAAGAGCAAGTGGCTACTATATTCTCCTTCAGTTGGCTCTGTATATCATTGTGTTTGCAAACTATTCAGTCCTAAATAATTTTATTCTTGATTTGCAATGGATGGATTTAGTGATAGGCACAACTTGAATATGACTGATAAATATGAAAACAGTTCAATTCACAGAAATTATATGTTGCCATATTTAAACTAAAGACTTAGTTTTAGCTTAGCTCATGAACTGCAAGCAAATTAAGAAAGACAGTGTTGGAAAGCTGTTTTGCTGTGTATTGTTGCTGTGATTATAACAGTCAATAGAAACAGGCTATCTTTTCCAGGAAGAAACGAAGTGTTTAGGTCTCCACAAAATGGAAATTTGAGGGGTTTACTTGAACTTGTTGCTCAGTTTAGTCCATTTTTTTACAGACCACATCTCAAAATATGAAAACACAGGAAAGAGCAACCCATCGTAGTTGTCTAAAAAATATGTGAAGAATTAATAAACTTAATGAGTGATGAAGCTCAATCAACTATTTTCAGTGAAATAAGTATAGCTTGATATTTAAGGTTGTCTTTAAATTCTTTTTTTTTTTTTTTAATTCAACTCCTGGTATTTCTCATACAGATTAGCTAAATATTGTTTTAAGATATGTCTCTCCAACAGAAAGAAAACCTGTAGAGTAATTTATCACATTTACTAGCTTAAAAAATAATACTGGTGAAGAACTTGCAAATCAAGTGCCTCACTATTTACATGAAGTTTGCAAAACTAATTATTCTGAGTGTAGAAGCTAGTCCTATGACAATGCTGACAATGTGTCAGGGCATTGTAAAGGCATCCAACAGAAAATTTTAGGATAAAATGAATATGCCATTTTCATACTATGTGCTGTACATTCACTTAATCTTATAGGATGTAGTACAGTGAATTCTTGTCCAGAAGCAGTTCATTTTTTTTCTATTGTTCAGTTACACATTTTTTGGCACCTCTGATTACTGATGGGAATGGGCAGTTCTTAGAACATGTTTAGGCAATGATTGAGCATTAAAATGCCTTTCTAATACACACTGGGAAGTGCCTGCTGTGGCAGAAATTGCAATCTTGGAATCATACACCTAGATTCTAGATACCTTAGAAAATATTTCTGAAGACCAGACACAAAAAGGAGATACCAAAAGAGAAGCTGAAAACATCACCAACAAATGCAAATACTAGAGTGTATATTTATTTTGGTTATGTGGAATAATACATTGCAGCATTTTTATCACATGAGTCAAGCTCTCCAAGATTCAGAAGTAAATTTAAGACATGACTGATCTCTACCAGTCATTAACAGGGTATTTACATAATTTAAGATATTTTTAAAATACAACAAAACAAATACCTCTGCTCCTCACTTATCAACTGTCTTGTCATTCAACATTTTTCATTTACAATAGTGAAAAATCTGCTATCCTACTATTTCATGCATCAACGAGGAGGTGGGCATGACAGCAATGGCTGCAAAACATCCCATCCCTAGAGGAGGGTCACCAGACAGCCTCTGAAAGCTGAGACACACTGCCCGGAGCCCTCTGTTCCTTCCTGCAGGTGGGGGTGCTGTGTCCAGCTGTCACCAGGGGCCAACCTCCTCCATGGCCATGACCTCCTGGTGGATGCACAGGCAATACTGAGCCATCAGGTGCCTGCTCTAGGTTCCCAGGTCCTATTCAGTCTGAGGCCCTGTAGCTCAAAATTTCTGTGGGGTAGGAAGTGAGAAAATAAATAGGCATTGGAGAAGGTCTTTGTAAGAAATTGCATGTGAGTTTAATGACTTCCCAAAGTGAGTCGAACTAGGCCTGAAGCCTTGGTGGGGCTGGGTGCACAGACAGGCTCCCAGAGCCCTCACAGGATGCCTTAATTGTCTATGACTTGCCTGGCCCAAAGGGCAGAGCAAGCTCTGGGATCATTAACACAGGGCTTGCAGAGGTGGGAGTGGAGTACTGGAGGTGGACCTGCAACGGAAGCTCTGACCCAGCACAGGAGGAAGGTGAAGTGGTTAAGCCATGGGCCCTCCAGCCACACAGCCCGGCTTTATGCAGCTTTGCCTTCTCCAAGTCTCCCTCTTTACAGAGGTATAATCCAAAACTGGACTTGTCACAGTGATAAGCACATCAGTAAATCTAAGTTGTTATTATTTCTATGATAATATTTTTTAAATACAAAAAAATCGGACAATGAAAACAGAAAAAAAAAAATCCTTCATTTTTTGCATAAAGACCCAGTCTTTGGAACCTAACCACATCTGTAAATGAGGAGTGGGTGTACTGCCAAATACTGATTATCAAGCAGTTCATCATCGTAGAAGCATTAAAAAGAAACAAATAAATGATGGAAGTGCTTCAGAAGTCTTGTTGAGTGCCAGGGATCAATTTTGCATAACCACGTATTATACCATCATTGACACATTTGAATTTTGCATGAAAAGAAGGGCAAAAGTATATAAAGTTCTTTCAAATAGATCTTACTTCTTAAACAATGTGAATATACCTGATGAAGAATGCATGAGGCTTCTAAGAAATGAGTGCAAGCTTATTCTGATGACTTAAACACAGACCTTTACAGAGAAGTGTAAACATTTCATTCTTCCATGAGAACTAAGTTTACAGATTCAGGGCATCAGGACTGGAGGTAGGCTCATTAACAACCTGCGTTATGCAGATAATACAACCTTGCTTGCTGAAAGTGAAAAGGACTTGAAGCACTTACTAATGAAGGTCAAAGACCACAGACTTCAGTATGGATTGTACCTCAACATAAAGAAAACAAAAATCCTCACAACTGGACCAATGGACAACATCATGATAAATGGAGAAAAGGTTGAAGTAGTCAAGGATTTCATTTTACTTGGACCCGCAATCAACAGCCATGGAAGCAGCAGTCAAGAAATCAAAAGATGCATTGCATTGGGCAAATCTACTGCAAAGGACCTCTTCAAAGTGTTGAAGAGCAAAGATGTCAGATGCTCCTGACCCAAGCCATGGTATTTTGAATCACATCATATGCGTGTGAAAGCTGGACATGAATAAGGAAGACCGAAGAAGAATTGATGCCTTTAAATTGTGGTGTTGGCAAAGAATATTGAATATACCATGGGCTGCCAAAAGAATGAACAAATCTGTCTTGGAAGAAGTACAACCAGAATGCTCCTTAGAAGCAAGGATGGTGAGGCTGTGCCTTACATACTTCGGACATGTTGTCAGGAGGGATCCGTCCCTGCAGAAGGGCATCATGCTTGGCAGAGTACAGGGTCAGCGGAAAAGAGGAAGACCCTCAACGAGGTCAATTGGCACAGTGGCTGAAACAATGAGCTCAAGCATAACAATGGTTTTAAGGATGGCACAGGACCAGGCAGTGTTTCGTTCTGTTGTGCATAGGGTCACTATGAGTTGGAACTGACTCAATGGCACCTAACAACAACAACAACATGCTAATGAGGCAGAACTCAATCTATAAGATTAGGTTGTATTTTGAGTCAATTTCTTTACAGATATAAAAGAGAGAAGTGAGCAAAGAGACAGGGGGACCTCCTTACCACCAGGCAAGAAGATCCAGTTTTGCACATCCTTTGGACCCAGAGTCTCTGAGCTACAAAGCTCCTAGACCAGGAGAAGATTGATGACAATAACCTTCCCCAGAGCTGACAGAGAAAGAAAGCTTTCCCCTGGAGCTGGCACCCTGAATTTGGACTTTGGTCTCCTAGATTCTGAGAGAATAAATTTCTTTTGTTAAAGCTGTCCACTTATGGTATTTCTGTTATAGCAGTATTAGATAGCTAAGACACCTACTATTACATAGTTAATTAGAGGGAATTGTATACAAGAATCAAGGTGTGTATGTTGAATCCAAAAAAAGCTATCTCATTTTTCCTATAAAGGTCGTTATATAAATGTGACTTGCAGAACCAAGTAAGTAAAATGGCCAGTAAAATGGATTTCTGATGACACCAAACGCTTTTCCCTTCTTTCACACCTGCTTCCCACTCCCAGGCATTCCACATACTTTTGCTCGCGTAAAAAATAAATAAATAAATTTTCTTTTTTTTTTCCATACTTATGAAAAAAATTAATGCCTCAGTGAAAGAGGTGAAAAAGTCATTTGAAGATGTCAATATTTAGGTTTTAGTTTGTTACCTCTATTATGAGCATTTGCTCTGTATGTTCTAAGGCTGGAAACCCTGGCGATGTAGTGGTTAAGTGCTACGGGTGCTAACCAAATGGTTGGCAGTTCAAATCCACCAGGTACTCCTTGGAAACTCTAGTGGTCAGTTCCGCTCTGTCCTACAGGGTCACTATGAGTCGGAATTGACTCGATGGCACTGGGTTTGGTTTGGTTTTGGGATCTAAGGCTTATAAAAAGTCCCTGGGTGGTGCAAACTGTTCATGCTTGACTACTAAACTGAAGGTTAGGGGTTCAAACCAACCCAGCATTACTTGGGAAGGAAGGTCTGATGATCTGGTCCCATTAAGGCTACAGCCAAGAAAATCATATAGAGCAGTTCTGTAACACATGGGGCTGCCATGAGTCAAAATAGACTGAACAGAAAAGGGTTTATAAATTTTAACACAGTTGACTGATTGCTCGATCTTCATTAAAAAATTGTTTTCCGAAAGAAAAACAAAATTTCACCAGCTTCTTACACCCTTCTTCTCTTCAAGTTGACTGCCTCCCATGTTGTTTTGGCAGCTGTCATCAAGTCAGTTTCAACTCATAGTGATTCTATGTACATCAGAAAGAAACACTGCCTGTTCCTGTCATCCTCACAATCATTGCTATGTGTAAGCCCGTTGTTGCAGCCACTGTGTAAATCCATCATGTTGGCAGTAGTCTTTTTTTTTTTTTGCTGACCCTCTGCCTTACCAAATGTGAGAGATGTCCTTCTCGAGAGACAAGTCCCTCCTGATAACACGTCCAAAGTTCATGAGACAAAGTCTCACCATCCATTATCCCTTCCAAGGAGCATTCTAACTGCGTTTCTTCCAAGGCAAACTTGTTCATTCTTCTAGCAGTTCATGGTACATTCGATAGTCTTGGCCAACACCATAATTCAAAGGCATCAATTCTTTGGTCTTCCTTGTTCGTTTTCCAACTTTTGCATGCATATGAGGTGATTGAAAATATCATGGATTGGGTCAGGTGCACCTTAGTCTTCAAGGTGACATCTTTGCTTTTTAACACTTTAAAGAGGTCTTTTGCTGCAGATTTGCCAAATGCAATATAACGTTTGATTTCTTTTCTGCTGCTTTTGTTGGCATTGATTGTCAATCCAAGCAGAATGAAATCCTTCGCAACTTGCATTTCTTCACCATTTATCATCACATTGTTTATTGGTCCAGTTGTAAGTATTTTCATTTTCTTTACATTCAGATAAAATCCGTACTGAAGGTTGTAGTCTTTTAGCTTTATCAATAAGTGCTTCAAATCCTCCTAACTTTTGGAAAGCAAGGGTGTGTCATCTTTCTATCTCAGGTTGTTAATAACTCTTACTTCAATCCTGATGCCATGTTCTTCTTCATATAGCCCAGGTACTGGGATTATTTTTTCACCACATAAATTGAATAAGTAAGGTGAAATCACACAACCCTGCTGCATATCTTTTCCAATTTTAAGGCTCATAGTATTCCCTTGTTCTATTCTAATGACTGCCTCTTGATCTATGTAAAGGTTCCTCATGAGCACAATTAAGTGTTCTGGAATTCCCATTCTTCACAATGTTATCCATAATTTGTTATGATCCACACAGTCGAATGCTTTTGCATAGTCAATAAAACACAAGTAAACATCCTTCTGGTATTCTCTGCTTTCAGCCAGGATCCATCTGATGTCAGCAATGATATCTCTGGTTCCACGTCCTTGTCTGAAACTGGCCTGAATTTCTGGCAGTTCCCTGCCGATATACTGCTGCAGCCTTTTTTGAATGATCCTCAGCAAACTTTTGCTTGCATGTGATATTAATTATATTGTTCTATAATTTCCACATTCGCTTGGATCAACTTTCTTGCTTTTAACCCTGCCTCATTAACATCATAGAGGTAGGATTTACAACACATAGGAAAATCATATCATATGACAAAACGGTGGACAATTGTGCAATACTGCGAATCACGGCCTAGCCAAGTTGACAAATGTTTTTGGGGAACACAATTCAATCCACAACAGTAGATAAGTGTTATCTCAGTGTGAGGATAAAATTACCTATCTAATGATATTTATATTTGTGTGCATGTGATGTCATAGTGCTCAGAGCCCTCAGCTACTAACTATAAGGTGGTTGGAATGCACCAGACGCTCAGTGGGAGAATGATGTGGCAGTCTGCTTCCATAAAGATTTACAGCTGTGGAACCCTATAGGGCAGTTCTACTCTGTTCTATAAGTTCAGTATGAGTTGGAATTGACTTGACTGCAATGTGTTTGGTTGTGTGTGTGTCTGTGCACAAACTCTTACCATGGGACTAAAAGCCAGATGTTATCCTACACATTAAGGTCCATATTGTAGGTGAAGAACACTGAAAAAATGCCTGTGGCTGTTTATCTGCATGCTGCCCCACTTCCCTCCTGAAAGGAAGGAGAAAAACTCTTCCTCCTTGTTCATGTCATGGAAGATTAAGATGGTGTTTTCCGAGTATGGGTCACAGTAGCCAGCTATAGCCCATTCAGCAAAGAGCTGTTGTTCCTTGTTAGTTGCCATCAGGTCTATTTCAGCTAATGGTGGCTCCATGTGTGCAGAGTAGAACTGCTCCATAGGGTGTTCAAGACTGAACTTCTGAAAGCAGATTATCAGGCATTTCTTTTGAGGAGCCTTCGAGTAGGACTGAACTGGCAACATTTCGGCTAGCGGTTGAACACTTAACAGTTTGTTCCACCCTTTAATATGGGAGTCCACCAGGACCTCTGCACGTCCTTGGCCATAGTCAGCCACCTGTTCTTTACCAGGGCAAAATACCAGCAGCAAACAGGCCATCTTAGATTCACAAGCTCCCTCTAGAGGGACTGGTAGAGGTGATCAGTGTTTTCCTAAAGCCAGACCGGTAGATGGCACATGCCATTTGTGCCATAGAGTTAGCACCCAGGTAGACCCTATTCCAGCACATGGTGGAGTGTCTTTTCTCCCACTTGGAGTAGGTTATAGGTATTGAGCGATATGATGTGGGCCTCACGGAAGTCCTTGACAGTGAGGCTGCAGTACACGCAGTCGTAAGATGTGAGATTAAGTTGGTGAATGGACTCCCTCTTCTTGATGATCTGAATGATGGTGATGATCATGCTCTCTTTGGTCACCTTGTAGACTTGAACTCCCTGTCATTCCTGCTCTCTGCTTCTCTGCGATCAAGCCCAACTGCATGGTGATCTTTCTATGAGATATCTATCTACATCACATTAAATAACTTCCGGATTTCCTCTTGATGTACACCTAGGTTGCCTCCACCTTCTTGGGCAGTCAGGTGTACTCTGCCTCCTTCAGGGCTAGCCCAGTGCTCATGGCAGAACCAATGATGTGCCTGTTGCCTACAAAAAGGCCACAGCCACCTCCGGCAGGTCTTTCCTCAGGAACTAATAGCTGTTCAGCATTTGTTCCATTTCCTCCAGTAACAAGTCCTCAATAACAGCACGCTGTGGGTCCACACTAATCACCTCACACAAGGAACACTAAGTGACTACAGCTGCAAAGTAGAGGTTTTGGTCAATGACCTTGCTTTCAAGCAGTTTATTAACAAACAACAGGGCACACAGGCCATTAAAGCAAAGCTGAATCTTCCGCTAGTACTCCTGGACCACAGTGATGACAAACACAATGCCCCTCAAACCAAAGGCCTATTTAACATCATCTTTCTTTAGTAGCTTGTTATTTTAAAAAGCAAAAGCAACCACAAATGACGAAACACAACATAATGGATTAAATTGTGTTTCCTCAAAATATGTTTTGGAATCCAAACCCCTATATCTGTGCGTGTAATTCTGTTTGGGCATAGGGTTTTCTTTGTTATTTTAATCAGATCACACCCAAGTGGTATACTTAAATCTAATCACTTCTGAGTTATAAAAGGAGCAGATTAGATACAGAGATTCACATACATGTGCAAAGACAGACACCTTTGAGTGTTGTCAATACGCTAAGGAACTATCTAAAAGGAAGAGAGCACACTGTAGAGACCCTCCCTGAATTGGACATTCAGCCTCCAGAACTGTGACGAAATAAATTTCTATTTTTTAAAGCCAGACTGCTTATGGTATTCGTGTTACAGCATCACTAGGAAACTTAGACAGACAGCAGCAAAACAAACACACACATCTTCTCCTTCTAGAAAGAAGCAAACACACCAATGCTTTCCTTCTTCTAGAAATAGACATTCAAATAGGTTTTCAACTAATTACTTTTGGTAAAGACAAGATATTAAAACAAAACAAAATAGGGAAAACAAAAACAACCTTGTTAAAATTGGAAACACTTTCTGCTATTTTGTATGAAGCTGAGTTTCTTCATGCATAGAACCAAATACATTTTGAATCTGAATGTCTGTGTATAAAGGCCTGAAAAAGAGATAGAATAGAACCAAACACAAAAATCGTATTTTAATGATAGAACATTTTTTTTATTTATATTTTTCCAAGGTAATGAATTTCCTACAATTTCAAAAGAGACTGAAAGGTTACTTTTGCTTTCTTTCAACTGCATTTTCTCCACAAGTCACAATTACAGTGTTTGTAATTTGTAGCAGAGATTTGATTTTGAAAATGGGACCTGACTTATGGGGAGTTTTATGCAGCAAAAGTAGGGTGATGTTCAAACTGAAAAAAATATATATTTATATATACACACACATACTAAAAAGATGAGAAAAATAAAGCATTCTACATTTTTAAGGTTTTCAGAAAAGCAGAATCAAATGTATCCCATCTCAATCTAAGTAAAATGAATTGTTGTGGAATCCCAAGAAATAGTCTCCACAACAACTCTATAAATGATGGAGGGCAGCTATCACATTACACAAATGGAACAGCTGAGGATTACAAAGGACACATGAATTGGGTTAGTAAAAGCTGGAGCTAATAATAAGTGCCTGAGGGATTCATGATTGAGTCATCTGAGTAGCTCTTTGCGACAGAATCCTTTTTCAAGGGACAAAGATACACCTCAAATTCATGTAAGAAAATAAAGAAAACTATTATTTTATATAAATAAGAATTCTAGGTCCAGATTTCTCACGTGGCTGTATCTGGTTGTAAAAACAGCATGGGGGCAGTGTCTGATGTCCCCTAACTTCACGAGAGGGAAGGAGAACCAAGATCAATAGCCCAAGATTGATTCCCAGGAGGCAGGGTTCAGACATACCTCCTCTCGCCACTATCTTTACCAATTCTGACATCAACCATCCCTCCACAGCACTGTCTACTGGGCTCAGTAATTCATTGCAGTGGCCACACAGAACTCAGAGCCAAAACTCATGATTATGGGGTTTATTAGGGAAGTAATACAGTTACAAATAGGCTCAGGAACACTCAAGGGTACAGTTTTTTCATCAAGACAGCCTCTTCCCAGCCATGTTCACAGGCATGCCTCTCTCCCTGGCTCTTGGTTTCTGCCCAGAGGCACTCAGCTTTCCTGCCCTGTGAGCCAGGAAGCCTTCTGGTGGCATGATGGTTAAGTGCTACAGCTGCTAACCAAAGGGTCGGCAGTTTGAATCCGCCAGGTGCTCCTTGGAAACTCTGTGGGGCAGTTTTACTCTGTTTATAGGGTCGCAATGAGTCGGAATCGACTCGACGGCACTGGGTTTCTGGTTTACTGGGTAATTCTGTTCATTGCAAAATACCCTTTCTTTAGCAACATACACATACATACTTACATATCCATGAATGTGCATACATATATGTTTGAAATCATTAACAAGCTTCAATGTCTCCACAATGATTAGATTTCTGGATAGTCTTTCTAAACCACTAGCCTCCTTTGTAAGGAAAATGAAAATGAGAAATAAAATTTGAAGGACAGAGCAAAGTAAATATAAGACAACCTCAAAGTAACTTTTTAAAAAACAGAATATGCTAATACTTCTCTGGTAATTTTATTTTATTAGTGTCTTTGAAAATTATCTTTCTCCCCATGCTTTCTTTCAAAAGCTGCTCTTATAATATTTTAACACATCACATTCATATGTTGTTTATCATTTGTCTGCTTTCTGCAAGAGAACTACTAGTTGTGCAGATAATGCTTCAAATAGAGAGCAGCAACAAGAACTAGTAGTTTTTTTTTCTTTTATCTCCCCAAAAAACCTTTTAATTTTCTTAGCATCCTATATCTCTCTATCCAGAATTAATCTCCCTTTCACACCTCAAAATGTCAACACTGTCTGTTTTAAGAGCTGATGCAACACTAAAAAAAAAAAAAGTTTATTTTATTGTTTTTTTGTTTCTTCTAGGCAGAGAATGAATTTAGGCCTTTCAGAAGAAGAATGTTTGTTTGTTTTTTTTTTTTATAATAACTTTTATTAAGCTTCAAGTGAACGTTTACAAATCCAATCAGTCTGTCACATATAAGTTTACATACATCTCACTCCCTACTCCCACTTACTCTCCCCGTCTTGAGTCAGCCCTTTCAGTCTCTCCTTTCTTGACAATTTTGCCGGCTTCCCTCTCTCTCTATCCTCCCATCCCCCCTCCAGACAAGAGTTGCCAACACAATCTTAAGTGTCCACCTGATATAATTAGCTCACTCTTCATCAGCGTCTCTCTCCCACCCGCTGACCAGTCCCTTTCATGTCTGATGAGTTGTCTTCGGGGATGGTTCCTGTCCTGTGTCAACAGAAGGTCTGGAGAGCATGGCCGCCGGGATTCCTCCAGTCTCAGTCAGACCATTAAGTTTGGTCTTCTTATGAGAATTTGGGGTCTGCATCCCACTGATCTCCTGCTCCCTCAGGGGTCCTCTGCTGAGCTCCCTGTCAGGGCAGTCATCGATTGTGGCCGGGCACCAACTAGTTCTTCTGGTCTCAGGATGATGTAGGTCTCTGGTTCATGTGGCCCTTTCTGTCTCTTGGGCTCTTAGTTGTCATGTGGGCTTGGTGTTCTTCATTTTCCTTTGCTCCAGGTGGGTTGAGACCAATTGCTGCATCTTAGATGGCTGCTTGTTAGCATTTAAGACCCCAGACGCCACATTTCAAAGTGGGATGTAGAATGATTTCATAATGGAATTATTTTGCCAATTGACTTAGAAGTCCCTGCAAACCATGTTCCCCAGACCCCCGCGCTTGCTCCGCTGAGCTTTGAAGCATTCATTTTATCCCGGAAACTTCTTTGCTTTTGGTCCAGTCCAATTGAGCTGACCTTCCATGTATTGAGTGTTGTCTTTCCCTTCACCTAAAGCAGTTCTTATCTACTGATTAATCAATAAAAAAACCCTCTCCCACCCTCCCTACCTCCCCCCCTCGTAACCACAAAAGTATGTGTTCTTCTCAGGTGTACTATTTCTCAAGATCTTATAATAGTGGTCTTATACAATATTTGTCCTTTTGCCTCTGACTAATTTCACTCAGCATAATGCCTTCCAGGTTCCTCCATGTTATGAAATGTTTCAGAGATTCGTCACTGTTCTTTATCGATGCGTAGTATTCCATTGTGTGAATATACCACAATTTATTTACCCATTCATCTGTTGATGGACACCTTGGTTGCTTCCAACTTTTTGCTATTGTAAACAGAGCTGCAATAAACATGGGTGTGCATATATCTGTTTGTATGAAGGCTCTTGTATCTCTAGGGTATATTCCTAGGAGTGGGATTTCTGGGTTGTATGGTAGTTCTATTTCTAACTGTTTAAGATAACGCCAGATAGATTTCCAAAGTGGTTGTACCATTTTACATTCCCACCAGCAGTGTATAAGAGTTCCAATCTCTCCGCAGCCTCTCCAACATTTATTATTTTGTGTTTTTTGGATTAATGCCAGCCTTGCTGGTGTGAGATGGAATCTCATCGTAGTTTTAATTTGCATTTCTCTAATGGCTAATGATCGAGAGCATTTTCTCATGTATCTGTTGGCTGCCTGAATATCTTCTTTAGAGAAATGTGTGTTCATATCCTTTGCCCACTTCTTGATTGGGTTGTTTGTCTTTTTGTGGTTGAGTTTTGACAGAATCATGTAGATTTTAGAGATCAGGCGCTGGTCGGAGATGTCATAGCTGAAAATTCTTTCCCAATCTGTAGGTGGTCTTTTTACTCTTTTGGTGAAGTCTTTAGATGAGCATAGGTGTTTGATTTTTAGGAGCTCCCAGTTATCGGGTTTCTCTTTATCATTTTTGGTAATGTTTTGTATTCTGTTTATACCTTGTATTAGGGCTCCTAGGGTTGTCCCAATTTTTTCTTCCATGATCTTTATCGTTTTAGTCTTTATGTTTAGGTCTTTGATCCACTTGGAGTTAGTTTTTGTGCATGGTGTGAGGTATGGGTCCTGTTTCATTTTTTTGCAAATGGATATCCAGTTATGCCAGCACCATTTGTTAAAAAGGCTATCTTTTCCCCAGTTAATTGACACTGGTCCTTTGTCAAATATCAGCTGCTCATACGTGGATGGATCTATGTCTGGGTTCTCAATTCTGTTCCATTGGTCTATGTGTCTGTTGTTGTACCAATACCAGGCTGTTTTGACTACTGTGGCTGTATAGTAGGTTCTGAAGTCAGGTAAGGTGAGGCCTCCCACTTTCTTCTTCTTTTTCAGTAGTGTTTTGCTTATCCGGGGCTTCTTTCCCTTCCATATGAAATTGGTGATTTGTTTCTCTATCCCCTTAAAATATGACATTGGAATTTGGATCGGAAGTGTGTTAAATGTATAGATGGCTTTTGGTAGAATAGACATTTTTACTATGTTAAGTCTTCCTATCCATGAGCAAGGTATGTTTTTCCACTTAAGTATGTCCTTTTGAATTTCTTGTAGTAGAGCTTTGTAGTTTTCTTTGTATAGGTCTTTTACATCCTTGGTAAGATTTATTCCTAAGTATCTTATCTTCTTGGGGGCTACTATGAATGGTATTGATTTGGTTATTTCCTCTTCGGTGTTCTTTTTGTTGATGTAGAGGAATCCAAGTGATTTTTGTATGTTTATTTTATAACCTGAGACTCTGCCAAACTCTTCTATTAGTTTCAGTAGTTTTCTGGAGGATTCCTTAGGGTTTTCTGTGTATATAATCATGTCATCTGCAAATAGTGATAACTTTACTTCTTCCTTGCCAATTCGGATACCTTTTATTTCTTTGTCTAGCCTGATTGCCCTGGCTAAGACTTCCAACACGATGTTGAATAAGAGCGGTGATAAAGGGCATCCTTGTCTGGTTCCCGTTCTCAAGGGAAATGCTTTCAGGTTCTCTCCATTTAGAGTGATATTGGCTGTTGGCTTTGCATAGATGCCCTTTATTATGTTGAGGAATTTTCCTTCAATTCCTATTTTGGTAAGAGTTTTTATCATGAATGGGTGTTGGACTTTGTCAAATGCCTTTTCTGCATCAATTGATAAGATCATGTGGTTTTTGTCTTTTGTTTTATTTATGTGATGGATTACATTAATGGTTTTTCTGATATTAAACCAGCCTTGCATACCTGGTATAAATCCCACTTGATCAGGGTGAATTATTTTTTTGATGTGTCGTTGGATTCTATTGGCTAGAATTTTGTTGAGGATTTTTGTATCAATGTTCATGAGGGATATAGGTCTATAATTTTCTTTTTTTGTAATGTCTTTACCTGGTTTTGGTATCAGGGAGATGGTGGCTTCATAGAATGAGTTGGGTAGTATTCCGTCATTTTCTATGCTTTGGAATACCTTTAGTAGTAGTGGTGTTAACTCTTCTCTGAAAATTTGGTAGAACTCTGCAGTGAAGCCGTCCGGGCCAGGACTTTTTTTTGTTGGGAGTTTTTTGATTACCGTTTCAATCTCTTTTTTTGTTATGGGTCTATTTAGTTGTTCTACTTCTGAATGTGTTAGTTTAGGTAGGTAGTGTTTTTCCAGGAATTCATCCATTTCTTCTAGGTTTTCAAATTTGTTAGAGTACAATTTTTCATAATAATCTGAAATGATTCTTTTAATTTCATTTGGTTCTGTTGTGATGTGGTCCTTCTCATTTCTTATTCGGGTTATTTGTTTCCTTTCCTGTATTTCTTTAGTCAGTCTAGCCAATGGTTTATCAATTTTGTTAATTTTTTCAAAGAACCAGCTTTTGGCTTTGTTAATTCTTTCGATTGTTTTTCTGTTCTCTAATTCATTTAGTTCAGCTCTAATTTTTATTATTTGTTTTCTTCTGGTGTCTGATGGATTCTTTTGTTGCTCACTTTCTATTTGTTCAAGTTGTAGGGACAGTTCTCTGCTTTTGGCTCTTTCTTCTTTTTGTATGTGTGCATTTATTGATATAAATTGGTCTCTGAGCACTGCTTTTGCTGTGTCCCAGAGGTTTTGATAGGAAGCATTTTCATTCTCGTTGCTTTCTATGAATTTCCTTATTCCCTCCTTGATGTCTTCTATAACCCAGTCTTTTTTCAGGAGGGTATTGTTCATTTTCCAAGTATTTGATTTCTTTTCCCTCGTTTTTCTGTTATTGATCTCTAGTTTTATTGCCTTGTGGTCTGAGAAGATGCTTTGTAATATTTCGATGTTTTGGACTCTGCAAAGGTTTGTTTTATGACCTAATATGTGGTCTATTCTAGAGAATGTTCCATGTGCGCTAGAAAAAAAAGTATATTTTGCAGCAGTTGGGTGGAGAGTTCTGTATAAGTCAATGAGGTCAAGTTGGTTGATTGTTGTAATTAGATCTTCCGTGTCTCTGTTGAGCTTCTTACTGGATGTCCTGTCCTTCTCCGAAAGTGGTGTGTTGAAGTCTCCTACTATAATTGTGGAGGTATCTATCTCGCTTTTCAGTTCTGTTAAAATTTGATTTATGTATCTTGCAGCCCTGTCATTGGGTGCATAAATATTTAATATGGTTATGTCTTCCTGATCAATTGTCCCTTTTATCATTATATAGTGTCCTTCTTTATCCTTTGTGGTGGATTTAAGTCTAAAGTCTATTTTGTCAGAAATTAATATTGCTACTCCTCTTCTTTTTTGCTTATTGTTTGCTTGATATACTTTTTTCCATCCTTTGAGTTTTAGTTTGTTTGTGTCTCTAAGTCTAAGGTGTGTCTCTTGTAGGCAGCATATAGATGGATCGTGTTTCTTTATCCAGTCTGTGACTCTCTGTCTCTTTATTGGTGCATTTAGTCCATTTACATTCAGTGTAATTATAGATAAATAAGTTTTTAGTACTGTCATTTTGATGCCTTTTTATGTGTGTTGTTGACAATTTCATTTTTCCACATACTTTTTTGTGCTGAGGCGTTTTTCTTAGTAAATTGTGAGATCCTCATTTTCATAGTGTTTGACTTTATGTTAGTTGAGTCGTTACGTTTTTCTTGGTTTTTATCTTGAGTTATAGAGTTGTTATACCTTTTTGTGGTTACCTCATTATATACCCCTATTTTTCTAAGTAAAAACCTAACTTGTATTGTTCTATATCGCCTTGTATCACTCTCCATATGGCAGTTCAATGCCTCCTGTCTTTAGTCCCTCTTTTTGATTATTGTGATCTTTTACCTATTGACTTCCATGATTCCCTGTTATGTGTATTTTTTTTTTAAATTAATCTTAATTTGTTTGTTTTTGTGATTTCCCTATTTGAGTTGATATCAGGACGTTCTGTTTTGTGACCTTGTGTTGTGCTGATATCTGATATTATTGGTTCTCTGACCAAACAATATCCTTTAGTATTTCTTGTAGCTTTGGTTTGGTTTTTGCAAATTCTCTAAACTTGTGTTTGTCTGTAAATATCTTAATTTCGCCTTCATATTTCAGAGAGAGTTTTGCTGGATATATGATCCTTGGTTGGCAGTTTTTCTCCTTCAGTGTTCTGTATATGTCGTCCCATTCCCTTCTTGCCTGCATGGTTTCTGCTGAGTAGTCAGAACATATTCTTATTGATTCTCCCTTGAAGGAAACCTTTCTTTTCTCCCTGGCTGCTTTTAAAATTTTCTGTTTATCTTTGGTTTTGGTGAGTTTGATGATAATATGTCTTGGTGTTTTTCTTTTTGTATCAATCTTAAATGGGGTTCGATGAGCATCTTGGATAGATATCCTTTCGTCTTTCATGATGTCAGGGAAGTTTTCTGTCAGGAGTTCTTCAACTATTTTCTCTGTGTTTTCTGTCCCCCCTCCCTGTTCTGGGACTCCAATCACCCGCAGGTTATCCTTCTTGATAGAGTCCCACATAATTCTTAGGGTTTCTTCATTTTTTTTAATTCTTTTATCTGATTTTTTTTCAGCTATGTTGGTGTTGATTCCCTGGTCCTCCAGATGTCCCAGTCTGCATTCTAATTGCTCGAGTCTGCTCCTCTGACTTCCTAGTGTGTTGTCTAATTCTGTTATTTTATTGTTAATCTTTTGGATTTCTACATGTTGTCTCTCTATGGATTCTTGCAACTTATTAATTTTTCCAGTATGTTCTTGAATAATCTTTTTGAGTTCTTCAACAGTTTTATCAGTGTGTTCCTTGGCTTTTTCTGCAGATATCCTAATTTCATTTGTGATATCATTAAGCATTCTGTAAATTAGTTTTTTATATTCTGTATCTGATAATTCCAAAATTGTATCTTCATTTGGGAAAGATTTTGATTCTTTTGTTTGGGGGGTTGGAGAAGCTGTCACGGTCTGTTTCTTTAAGTGGTTTGATATGGATTGTTTTCTCCGAGCCATCACTGGGAAACTAGTTTTTCCAGAAAATCCACTAAAAAAAACTGCAGTCAGATCCCTATCAGAGTTCTCCCTCTGGCTCAGGCTCTTCAGATGTTAATGAAACCGCCTGCGTGCAGTCCAAATCCCTGCGGGACGGTTCCCTGGCTCAGATGCTGCTCTTTCTGCTCCAAGATCAGTCACTGCCTCCCGGGGACTTCTCCTACCGGCTGCGTCCCACGCCGCCCGTGGAACCGGCTGGTCCCCCTCCCGGGGTTAGTTCAGGGGGGTGGAGCAGGTCTCTGTGCTTGTGCCGTACCTGACTGGTACGCTGGCTCCAGGCTCTGGAAACAATCGCTGCTTCCCCGTATTAGTTCGTTCTCCGTCTCTAAATCTGTGTTTGTTGTTCAGGGTTCGTAGATTGTTATGTATGTGATCGATTCACTTGTTTTTCCGTGTCTTTGTTGTAAGAGGGATCCGAGGTAACGTCTGCCTAGTCCGCCATCTTGGCTCCGCCTCTCCAGAATGTTTGTTTTGATGTCTACTTCCTGTCTCTGTATTTCTGGCATTTGATATCTAATTTAAAATAGAAGTTGGCTAAATTTAAATTTCTTTTTTTGAGTAATATCCATGCCATTTTTTCTTTTCTGGTACTTTACACACAACAATCCTTGTTTACTCAGATCCTCCCCTGCAATCATGCCAAGTCTTTAAATCTTAGCTATACACTTAATGTTGAACCAGACAATGAGAAAATAACTTACAGAAGACACTCAGTATATTGGAGGAGTCAACAATGAACACTAAAGGCTAGGTAGAGTGAGACTGACCTATGAAATATTAAGTGGAGTAAAAACACTATGTTCTAAGCCCACCTGCTTAGAGATCATCTCTTCAAATTAAAAAAAAAAAAAATCCTACAGAAGAAAGTATACTGGATGAAATTAAAGAGTCTATATGAGTAAAGATAAACCTAAGACTTTAAGTCCAAATTCATTATGTAATGTATAAACAAATCAAAACAAAATATAATGCAGTGATGATGTCTAATATTATTTAACAATGCTTTGTTGAGAAGAATGGGATACATATATATGCTAGTTAGGTTTAAGTAACAACCTGTTAGCATTTGAAGTACTTTAATCAGGAATTCACTTTCCAGGGATGATTGGTTAGCATTTGAAAGACTCCAACTGGGAATCCATATTCCAGCCCTTTGCCTTCAACTCAGTTCAAACTCACCCCGCATAAGACACAGTAGGATTTCCAAGGCTATAAATCTTTATGAGAGCAGACTGCCACATCTTTCTCCAGTGGTGCAGCTGGTGGGTTCAAACCACCAATTTTTGGTTAGCATACGAGCGCTTAACCACTGCACAACCAGGGCTCCTTCCATACTCCAAAGGTTACGGCAAATCCCTCAAATAGCTTCATTTAACTGCACAGCAGAACCCTGGAGGTGCAGTGACTAAGAGCTATGGCTGCTAACCAACAGGTCAGCAGTTTGAATCCACCAGCCGCTCCTTGGAAATTCTATGGGGGCAGTTCTACTGTGTCCTATTGGGTCAGTATGAGTCAGAATCCACTCAAGGGCAATGGGTTTGGTTTTAACTGCACAGTGCATTCAGTAATTAGCATATGTAATGTTGGTCATGCTTTTTCATTGGTGAAATAAATTCACCAAAATAATTAATTACAAAATCCATATGAACCCTGCCACTTTTGTCTAAAAGGGCATAAGAACCTAGCAAACCCAGCAGATTGGAAATTATGAAACAAATCTCTAGGTTAAGATATCTGATTGGTTCGGTATCTACCTTCCCCATTTTAGTGGAAGATTGCATTGCCTGACCCTACCAGTTATTTGTGTGATATGCCATTAGAATACGGTTCTTTCTGACTCAGACTGACATAATGCTTTCAAAGTACTTGTCAGAATGCCTGAGGACAGAGAGTAGATGAAGCTGAAGGAAACTTATTGTGATGGATTTGTGTTTTGTTTTGTTTTCCGCTAGGAGTGTTTATTTATGCATTGATATCAATTTGGGACTTGTTTCCATGTAAAACTATCACCTGGTTAGGAGGAGATTTGTCCCATCTCCATCTAATTGTAGGAAACCCTGGTGGCATAGTGATTAAGAGCTATGGCTGCTAACCAAAAGGTTGGCAGTTCGAATCCACCACACGCTCTTTGTAAACCCTATAAGGCAGAGTAGAACTCTGTCCTATAGGGTCACTCTGAGTTGGCATCTACTGGGCAGCAATGGGTTTGATTTTGGTTTTTTTATATCTAATTGCAGGAAGTGATGATATTTACCAATAGGACCATATACTTGTTTATACGATTATTTAACTTAGTCATTTTAAAATTATTTGTAGAGTATTTAAAAGTGAAATATGTTTCATGTTTTGCTTTGTTTACATCAATCTTGTTTAATCTTTTTCAAAAATGTAATGATCTAAGTTTATTACCTTATAAGAAGACAAAATGTGCTCAACAACTAAGGAGATGATTTTATTTGGACTATCTTAAAAGAGGTAATCGTAGTTCAGTGGTAAAATTCCCACTTCTCAGGCTGGAATTGAGAATTTTCAATCCAGGCCAATGAAAGCCACCACCAGTCTGTCAGTGAAGGTTTGCATGTTGCTATGATGCTGAACAGGTTTCATCAGAGTTTCCGGACTAAGATAGATGTTAAAGAAAATACTGCCTCCCCCGCCATTTAAATTTAACCCTTCCCAGAATTTAAAAACTGCTCATAAAGACAGTTCTAGGAATAGTTTAAATAATTAGATAAACTATAACCAGGTTATAGAATGTCATCACACAAACTTAATAAAACGATCCAAGCAGCTTCCTGCTGATTAAGTGAATACTGACCAATGATTTTAAATTTCCCTTTTGGGAAATCCTCTAACAGTTGGTACTGTATGGCAATATGACAAGTTCATCTCTCTGGAGCTGTGCTCCCTGCTCCTGAACAGTTTTTACAACCCAATAAAATCTTTTAACTCTGATTTACTGACCAGATTTTTCTTTCCATACAGACTAGGAAGAAAGGCTGGCAATATACTTCTGAAAATCAGCCAAAGATAAAGCCCTATAGATCATAATGTTGCAATTTCCAACCCATCATGGAGATAGTGCAGGATGGGGCAGGGTTTTCTTACATTGTGCATGTTGTCACCATGAATGGGGCACCAATTGAAAAGAAGATAACAACAACAATTGCAAAAGGAAGAATGTTCATTAACGAGGAAATTCTCAAAGAAAAGAAATGTGGTCTGCGGTTTTATAAAGTTAGGTAAACAAGTGAGTCATCCTGGAGATTTATCAGAGTCATGTGGAAGTATGGAAAAGAGTCCTTGGAGAACAGTTGAAATGGGTTTTCTCTTGGAAGATGCAGAGCTAGGATATTCCTTTCTGGGACACACATGCACACATAAAATTTTGCCTTTGAGTGGATTTAGACACATACAGACACTACAGGACAGAGTAGAACCGTCCCAGAGGGTTTCCAAAGCTGTAATTTTTATGGAAGTAGACTGCCAGATCTTTATCGCACAGAGTAGTTGATGAGGTAGATTCGAACGACCCACCTTTCGGTTAGCAGCTAAGCCCTTAACCGCTGTGCAACCAGGGCTCTTTGTGGAACACAGAAGCTTGGTAGATTTTAACTGTCCCTGCTTTTTTCTGTTTTCTAGGAGTACAATCCTCAGGTAATGTTCAATTTTGTCAAATTTCATGGAGAAATGCCAAAAGCAATTCAGACTTACGTAAGGAGATACGTACATGAAACAATTATATTAGGATAGAGAGCTGTTGCAATAAGTGGAGGGAGACTATGACAATAGTGAGAACTCTCTGACTATAAGATTTGCAAGTGTATCAAAGATAGGCAAAAATAACTTTTCTTAGGTAGGGGTGATCTGGGTGTGGGAAACTGAGTTGAATAGGATTAATAGGTGGAAATGGCAGTGATTGGACAGTAGATAAGAAAATGTTTTACCTGAGGTCAGCCTGTTCTAGTGAGAAACAGTTTTAATTCTCCTGCAGTCCAGGTTTCTGGAGTATATGAAGTTGGGGTAACCAACCTAGGCCACGGCCCTTAGTTGTTCTTCTGAATTTTGAGTCTTAAAGAAACTAGTTTCTCCAAAAGAGACTTACATAACTGGAAAAACGTACCTTGCTCATGGATAGGAAGACTTAACATTATAAAAATGTCTATTCTACCAAAAGCGATCTATACATTTAATGCAATTCTGATCCAAATCCCAACGACATTCTTTAATGAGATGGAGAAACAAATCACCAACTTCATATGGAAGGGAAAGAGGCCCCAGATAAATAAGGCATTACTAAAAAAGAAGAACAAAGTGGGACGCCTTACTTTACCTGATTTTAGAACCTATTATACCGCCATAGTAGTCAAAACAGCCTGGTACTGGTACGACAACAGATACATAGACCAATGGAACAGAATTGAGAATCCAGACATAAATCCATCCACATATGAGCAAAGGATATTTGACAAAGGCCCCAAAACAGTTAAATGGGGAAAAGAAATCTTTTTAATAAATGGTGCTGACATAACTGGATATCCACCTGCAAAAAAATGAAACAAGACCCATACCTCACTCCATGCACAAAAATGAGGTCAAAATGGATCAAAGACCTAAACATAAAATCTAAAATGATAAAGATCATGGAAGAAAAAATAGGGACAATGTTAGAAGCCCTAATACATGGCATAGACAGTATACAAAACATTATTAAGAATGCAGAGGAAAAACTAGATAACTGGGAGCTCTTAAAATCAAACACCTGTGCTCATCCAAAAACTTCACCAAAAGAGTAAAAAGACTACCTACAGACTGGGAAAAAGTTTTTAGCTATGACATTTCTGATCGGTGCCTGGTCTCTAAAATCTACGTGATACTGCAAAAACTCAACTGCCAAAAGACAAATAACCCTATTAAAAAATGGGCAAAAGATATAAATAGACACTTCACTGAAGAAGACATTCAGGTAGCTAACAGATACATGAGGAAATGTTCACGACCATTTGCCATTAGAGGAATGCAGATCAAAACTGCAATGAGATTTCATCTCACTCCAACAAGCCTGGCATTAATGCAAAAAACACAAAAGAATAAATGTTGGAGAGGCTGTGGAGAGATTGGAACACTTCTACACTGCTGGTGGGAATGTGAAATGGTACAACCACTTTGCAAATCAATTTGGTGCTTCCTTAAAAATCTAGAAATAGAACTACCGTACGACCCAGCAATCCCACTCCTCAAAATATATCCTAGAGAAATAAGAGCCTTTACCTGAACAGATATATGCACACCCATGTTTATTGTGGTACTGTTTACAACAGCAAAAAGATGGAAGCAACCAAGGTGCCCATCAACAGATGAATGGATAAATAAATTATGGTGTAGTCACACAATGGAATACTACACATCGATAAAGAACAGTGATGAATCTGTGAAACATTTCATAACATGGAGGAACCTGGAAGGCATTATGCTCAGTGAAATTAGTTGCAAAAGGGCAAATATTGTATAAGACCACTATTACAAGAACTTGAGAAATAGTTTAAACTGAGAAGAAAACATTCTTTTGTGGTTATGAGAGCAGGGATGTTGGGAGGGTGGGAGAGAGGTATTCATTAATTAGTTGGTACATAAGAACTACTTTAGGTGACGGGAAAGACAGTTCACAATACAGGGGAAGTCAGTACAATTGGGCTAAATCAAAAGCAAAGAAGTTTCCTGAATAAACTGAATGCTTCGAAGGTCAGTGTAGCAGGGGCAGGGGTTTGGGGACCGTGATTTCAGGGGACATCCAAGTCAATTGGCATAATAAAATCTATTAAGAAAACATTCTGCATACCACTGGGGTCTTAAATGCTAGGAAGCAGCCATCTAAGATGCATCAATTGGTCTCAACCCACCTGGATCAAAGGAGAATGAAGAACACCAAGGACACAAGGTAATTATGAGCCCAAGAGACAGAAAGGGCCACATGAACCAGAGACTACATCATCCCGAGGCTAGAAGAACTAGATGGTGCCCGGCTACAACCGATGACTGCCCTGATGGGTGAGGGAGCAGGAGAGCAGTGGGATGCAGACCCCAAATTCTCATAAAAAGACCAGACTTAATGGTCTGACTGAGACTGGAAGGACCCTGGTGGTCATGGGCCCCAGACCTTCTGTTGGCCCAGGACAGGAACCATTCCCGAAGCCAACTCTTCAGACATGGATTGGACTGGACAATGGGTTGGAGAGGGATGCTGGTGAGGAGTGAGCTTCTTGGATCAGGTGGACACTTGAGACTATGTTGGCATCTCCTGCTTGGAGGGGAGATGAGAGGGTAGAGGGGGTTAGAAGCGGATGAAATGGGCATAAAAAGAGAGAGTGGAGGGAAAGTGCAGGTTGTCTCATTGAGGGAGAGTAATTGGGAGTATGTAGCAAGGTGTACAAAAAATTTCATGTGAGAGACTGACTTGATTTGTAAACTTTCACTTAAAGATGATAAAAAAAAAAAAGCTGGTTTCTAAAAGTCACCTTTAAGTCAGACAATGATCTAGATAAACTAGTAAAGACCATTGTGCCTTAGATAGTATGCTCTTTGAAGAATTATCTATTTGCAGTCACACAGGGAAACAGAAACTCCAAAGGTCACACCAGAGCTATGTGTTAGGTTTATCAGTAGTTATTTTAATCGTTCTTTAAGACAACGTTGTATAAAATTTTCCAGACCACAATTGTTTTATCAGCTTTGTTCTGGCCCTTCTTCCACGGCAATGTAGATAAGATGGGATATAAGAATCTTTAGAGGCTTTGTCATCTTCAGAACACTTTTGCCTCCCTAGTTGAAACATTACCCCTATTCTCAAATCATACATTAAATAAAGTTCAATCAGCTTCTATTGTTGTCTTAATATGACTTTTGTTTTAACAGTAGGAAGGGGGTCAGTAGTGAAGGGTTGTATGCTGGCTCAGGCTGAGGGTGGACCAAAGTTCGTTCATCTGGAAAAAAAAAAAATCTTAACAAAAGCATGGTTAGCAACCACTTCGTTTCCACGGATCAGTGGGTACAAACCAATTCAGCTCTTTATTTATTTTGCAAAGAATGGGAATTTATAGGATGAGTTTTGGTAGAGTGACAGATAAGCAAGAGAAGAATCTTTAAAGCCTTATCTAAATCATATGGGGAAATACTGCCCTTTGAAATAAACTATTTCCTGGAACTCAGAAGGTTGCTGAGGTGGGGTGGAGGGGGGAGATTTTTAACCATTGCTATTTTCAAGGATCACAAACTTAGGGCAAAGTTCATTGTCAAAAGAAAACTGAGACTTATGCTTGTTAGAATCGTCTCAAAGGTTTATAGATATCGAATGGAATAATTATTTGAACCCTAACCACTATACTCTACTACTGTTTTCATCAGTAAGAAAGATGGGAATGAATTTTTATCATTTAATGGCAAGACCGTATGGAACAGACAAATAGCCAAAATAAGTATTCTTTTGGTAGCATAGATGCAATCTCTCAATCACAATGGTGATACAGTCAGGAACAAGTTTTTTTCCTATCTTTTACTGTCCGTATATCTTTAAGACACAGGAGTGGATTAATCAGTAAGCACAGTACCCACTGGTTTACAGTAAACAAGGTATGCATAGGCTTACAATAAGGAAGTATGCATGGGCTTAATTCTATTTACTTAGTAATCTGTAGTGTGTAGTTCCGCACGGGTTTCATCACATCTTCCATGTGGTAAAAAAACAGGTGAAGTTATGCACTACAGAGGCAGTGCATACTCATGTGTTCCTTGCTTATTGGGTAATCTGTCCCTATTAAGACATATCACTTTAATAGTTTATTATGCTGTCTTGTTTAGATGTCACATTTCTTCTTATAAAGTTTGAAATCTTCAAATATAGGAGCTTTATCAAATTCTTTTCATACCTCAGCATGATTTGTAGGGCACTGAGTGAATAAAACCTTTGCACAGATGCCCACAGTCAAAGGGAAGTTGACTAGTCCCGGTACTTCCCAGTTCTTGGACTCTATGATTTCCCAAGATTCTGATAGACAGTTTTACTACCTCATGGAAATCTGCCTACAATTTGTGAGAGGGAAACAAACTTTCAGTCCTTTAAAGTCCCTAGCGTATTTTCTGTTCCTGTAGTTTAGTATTTATGAGACTCTGTACCAGTAAGGGAACCCTGGTGGTATAGTGGTTAAGTGCTACGGTTGCTAACCAAGAGGTTGGCTGTTCGAATCCGCCAGGAGCTCCTTGGAAACTCTGTGGTGCAGTTCTACTCTGTCTTATAGGGTTGTTATGAGTCAGAATTAACTCGACGGCAGTGGGTTTGGTTTTTTGGGGGGCTACCTGTAAAGTTTGATGTGTTTCTCTCCCAACTAGGTTTTGAGTTATTATAGAACAGAGATTATATATATATATTTTTTTAAAGAATGTCTTGATGAAAAGCTCTCATTAAGTCCACAACTTCAGCAAAGGCTTCAGCACTGCCAGTTCTTATTTTCGTCAGTCAGGTACCTTTCTTTCTCCTCAGTAACAGTGCAAAATCTTCAAAATTCTTGACTCCTATATCATCACTTCTACATCTCTCTTTGATTAACATCTCCTCTTCAGCTTTACTGAGAACATTGTGATCCTTCATCTTTTACAAACGTCTGTTTATGTGCATACACACATACCCCTTTCTTTTATATAGCTCTGTATTTCTATCCTAAAAAATAAAAATAAATAAATAAATGATAATTATGCTTTTCATTTTCTCTCACCTACTGTATTATTAGCCCAATATCTCTTCTCAACAAATATTTCTCAAAAGGAAGTGAGTGAGAGAGTGAGTGAGGGAGGGAGGAAGTAGAGAGAGAGAAGAGCAGAGCACTAATGTCATGACACATTAAGTCTACAATAGAAGAAAGACTCAGAAAAGGCACTTTTTATAAAATGGATAGAATTTCAACAAGAATATTGGCAGATGAAAATTTTATAAAAATAATAACAAAAAAGAAGAAATAATAATAACTATGATAATATTTCTCCAACATTGAGAACCTATCTATGATCAAGGAGTCAGGCAAGCACCCTGTTGAGTACTTAGCTTACATTAACACACAGGTGGCAGCTGACAGTTAATTGACAATAGAATTCATAAAAATTGGCTACATATTTTTTAACCAGAACTCTGAGAGATGAAAGAGAATGTTAGGCTGTTTCTGCCCCCCAGAAACTATAATCTATTTAGGGAGACACAACTAATATTTCAGAAACAAATATAGACGGCTGTGAACTTTAGTAATTCATCTGGAATTTCTTGGACCAGATTCCAGTTTCTATAGAGTACTTGGGGATGTAGCAGACAATAGAATAGACAGAAGCAATTTCACTAGAAATAAGATAAATGATTTTGATGAATTAATGTGATTTACTTAGACAATTTTAGAGAAAATTCAAGATGAACACAAAGCTTGAGTTTGAAAATGAAAGCAGGAATGAATCATCAGAACCTACCATCTTTGAGTTGGGTGTTAGCCTATCTGAAGCTGAGGCATTTGAATGAAGGTGAGTGAGGCCAGACTGTAAAGACATTTAAAAATGCACATAACATTTATTGCTTATGGATGTCAGACAAAACATCAAGACTTGTGAACTTGTTTTCAGACAAGCTAGAACTAACTTGTGTCAATTGGAAATAGTGCCAAGATACGATTCATAGATTTTCAATAAAATATGGCTGGAAAATAACAAATAGGAAGAACTCAGAACACAGTTTTTTAATTTGTCAAAAGAAAAGAAACATGGGAAAGAATTTTTATTTAGTAAATCAGATTTTTATGATTTTATTACCTACCAGACAAGTACACTACATTTTTCAATAAAATATAACTTAAATTATAAATGATCTTAAGTTTTGCTTCCCTAGAGTAACTAGGAATCAACTCGATGGCAATGGGTTTGTTTTTGTTTTTATTTTTTTGGGACAGTAAGTACAGATGTCAGTATGGAACTGCATTGTGGGTCATATACATATTTTAAAAAAATTAGTAGGTCTTTGGTATTTCCAGCTTATGTAATATAAGAAGACTAGCAACAAAAATAATTTTTGAATTTTCTTGGTTATATTTACCTTTCCTTATTTTAAGGAATACGAAAGGGAAAGATTAAATTATAATTAATTATTTAGATCAGTGGGGATAAGAATTAATTATAAAGAATCAACTATAAAACAAGGCATCTGACACATTTAATATTTAAATTATACTTTAATTTTTTTAAATACTTAAAAATTAATTCTACAGCCTAACCAGCCTAGTCAAAATTGAATGTGTAACCTGAGATAAACAAATAAATGGATATATTTTTTTCTTTCAAAATAATTTTGTGGCTTTTAACTAAATACTAAACTAATTTTGAAACTGATAAATGACATTAATCCTTATGCAATCTACTGCATAAGCTATATTCTATAAATTGAATGTCTTATTGTTGAGAGATCACTTTAATCAACAAATAATGTTACTAAAATAACCCTTTTCAAAGATGGCACCAAAGAAGAATACTATTATATACTTGGAATTGCCTAAACATATGCAGGTTATTAGTATTCTCTTCCTTCCAGGGCATAATTTATATAAATATATGTATCAAAGTATGGCTATGAGGGTTGAAACAATAGATAAAAATTCTTTAAATTTCCTTACTGCTTTTTTTGACACTGTTAGAAAATAGGCAATAAGAACATATACCTTCATGCACCACCCTGACCTCTCTCATCCTTCTTATTGCTATGCTACCATACAAAACCTTTAGAGTAACTTGTGCACATGAGATATAGAGTGGATTCAAAATCTTCAGATGCTTTCAGGTAGAAAAAGTAGGAGTCAGGGGATCTAGAAAAAGCTAAGAAAGGTTGAGATTGGAGAATGATTGAGTATGTTGGGAAAATTAATGAGAGACTATTACTTGTACAGTTTTGATATAATACTAAAGAATAAAGCTCTCCTGTTTCCAAACACATATGTGTATGAGGCCAGATTTTCTTAATATATTCCCACCAATATAACATATCACAACAAACTGAAGGCAGAACTAACCAGGGTAATCCAGCTTCCTCTATTATAATACAAACATTACATAGATTTGCTAAACTGTAAAATCACATCATCCTTCTCACTATATTTGTTCCAGAAAATACAATTGTTATTGATAAAAGTAAATCTTCATGTTAACATGCAATCATGCAAACTGTTTTATTATTATTTTAATTAATTAATAAATGTTTATCAAATGTCTAACTTTTAATTTCTAATACAGTAAAGTTCTAATTCTTGAACATGACCCGTATATGTATATATGTGTAAGTGTTTTTAAATATATATGCATTTATTTAAATATATATTTATGTGGTTTTTTATGCATATGTACCAGTATAAGTCAAAAAGTACTACTGCAAAATCATAGAAACCTTTATTAAACAAAAATATCAAAATATGAAGCTGTTGTTTCTCGACATGTCCTCTGTCTAGGTCTATACACTTCTGAAGGTGGTGTTTCTATCTCTCTAACACTTCTCTGAAGAATTCTGTGCTCTTCATTTCATACCAGGTCAAAACAGTGGTTTTAACATCCTCTAGGAACTTAGATCATGTTCCTTGTAAATGTTCTTTGAGTTTTGGGAAAAAAAGAAGTCTGAAGGAGGAGTAAGATCAGGGCTGTAGGGTGAATGTGGTAAGGTTGCCCAAGGAGATTCTTGTAAGATAGCCACTGCTACCTGTGAAGAACGAGCAGGTACATTTTGGAGATGGAAAAAAATTCCTTGGCTCAAATTTCCTGGCCTTTTTCTTACCAAAGCAGTTTTCAATTTTCTTAAAACGTCTTCATAATAAGCCACCATGATCGTCCTGTGCCCTTTGAGAAAATCTATCAAGATTCCCCCTTGGGAATCCCCAAAAGCAGTTGCCATAATCTCCTGAGCGGCCTTCCCTCTCTTGGCTCATCTTTGAGTTCTTCCGGCTTTCCTTAAAATGATTGAGTCATCTAAAAACTGTTCTATATGGTGCTGTATTCCCATAAACTTGTTGCAGAGCTTCAGTGATTTGGGAAGATGTTCACTTGAGTTTGGTTAAAAATTTGATATTAGCCCTGACCTCAAAATGGTTTTTTTGTTTTGTTTTGTTCCCGTGGCACAAAGAGTATCCTGGTCTTTGTTTTTGTTTTTTGAAGGCACCCTAAGGAGACTAAGACAAGCGTATTACTGAGAGAACTTGTCTCCAGCCATCCACTGGTCGCAGACACATATTTAAACACATTTGTTCGGAATACACTCGTGAACGTGTGAACTGGAACCCTAGTAACAATACAATACTTTTTGACTTAGCGTGTTATGACACATATTTATTAATTATATGAGATAATGAAAAACAACAATTGAACCACAGCATTTTGATGCGAAATAATGTATATGTCATCTTAGGCTATACCTCATGCAGACAAACACATAATTTAAGAAAATAATGTATCAGTTAATACATCTGTGGCAACTGACAACAACATTAGATAATGTGTGTGCGAGTGGGAGTTTACAGTATTATTTTAATTTAAGAATTTTTAACTGAAAAGTTATTTTTTTTTGCTGAAGTATGGCACATATTAAAATTACCTCTTGATTTTAATTTTCAAGTTTCTTTAAACATCTTAGGACAATTGATGAAAAGGAGGGGATAGGAATTTAAGAAATGATAAGTCAAATGGGAATTGGCGATTATTACATCAGCTTCTTAATTATGTTGATGAGAAAATCTGGTGATAGACAATTCTTAAAAAGACTTAAATAGAATCAAAATCCAGAATCAGCATGAGAATCTAGTCCTCCAGTTAGCCAGTAAAATAGTACTTTCCTAGAAGAGCAAAATTTTCTTTGTTATGGGGGTAGGGAGCCCTGGTGGCATAGTCGTTAAAAGTTATGGCTGCTAGTCTAAAGGTCCACAGTTTGAATCATCTCCTGGCACTCCTTGTTGTTGTTGTGCCATCGAGTTGGTTCCGACTCATAGAAAGCCCATGTAACACAGAACTAAACACTGCTGGTCCTGTGCCACGCTCACAATGCTGTTATATTTGAGCCTGTTGTTGCACTACTGTGTTAATACATGTCATTGAGGGTCTTCCTCTTTTCTGCTGACCCTCTACTTTTGCAAGCATGATGTCCTTCTCCAGAGACTGATTCCTCCGGAAAACACATCCAAAGTATGGGAGATGTAGTTTCGCCATCCTTGCTTCTAAGGAGCAGTCCGGTTGCACTTCTAAGACAGATTTGTTTGCTCTTTTGGCAGTCCATGGTATATTCAATATTCTTTGCCAACACCACAATTCAAAGGTGTTAATTCTTCTTCAGTCTTCCTTATTCATTGCCCACCTTTCACATGCATATGATGTGATTGAAAACACCATGGCTTGGGATCAGCTGCACCTTAGTCCTTAAGTTGACATCTTTGCTTTTTAACACTTTAAAGAGCTCTCTTGCAGCTGATTTGCCCAATGCAATGTGTCTTTTCATTTCTTGACTGCGGCCTCCATGGATGTTGATTGTGGATCCAAGTAAAATGAAATCCTTGACAACCTTAATGTTTTCCCTGTTTATCATAATGCTGCTTATTGGTCCAGTTGTGAGAATTTTTGTTTTCTTCATGTTAAGGTGTAATCCGTACTGAAAGCTGTGGTCTTTGATCTTCCCCAGTAAGTGCTTCAAGTCCTCTTCACTTTCAGCAAGCAAAGTTGTATCATCAGCATAACACAGCTTGTTAATGAGTCTTCCTCCAATCCTGATGCCCCATTTTTCTTCATATAGTGCAGCTTCTTGAATTATTTGCTCAGCATACAGATTGAATAGGTATAGTGAGATGATACAACCCTGAAGCACACATTTCCTGACTTTAAACCCTGCAGTATCCCCTTGTTCTGTTTGAATGACTGCCTTTTGATGCACGTACAGATTCCTCATGAGCACAATTAAGTGTTTCGAATTCCCATTCTCTGCAATATTATCCATAATTTGTTAAGGTCCACACAGTTGAATGCCTTAGCATAGTCAATAAAACACAAGTAAACATCCTTCTGGTATTCTCTGCTTTCAGCAGGGATCCATCTGACATCAGCAATGATATCCCCGGTTCCAAGTCCTCTTCTAAATCGGGCTTGAATTTCTGACAGTTCCCTGTTGATATGCTGCTGCAGCTGCTTTTGCATGATCTTCGGCCACTCCTCGGAAACCCTAATTGGGCAGTTCTGGCTGCTAACCAAAAGGTCGGCAGTTCTAATCCACCAGGTGCTTCTTGGAAACCCTATGGGGCAGTCCTACTCTGTCCTATAGCGTCGCTATGAGTCATAATCGACTCAACAGCAAAAAGTTTGGATTTTTGGTTTAGGGAGTAAGTGTAGGGTTGAAATGAGAAGACTACTAAAGCAAATATTGACTACCATTGTTGTGTGATAAACTTACGGGTTAGTGGTAAGTATTATTTAGAATTTTATGATGGTGAATCAAGTTTTAGAGGGGCTATTTAAATTGACCAATATGTTAAATCGGTTAGGTATAAGGGCTGTTTAATACTATTGTCTCTATTCTATGATACAGAGCTTCCATAAGGTAGCATTTTAAAAATGGTCATATTAACAAATTGTACATCAAGAATATGTAAAGTAAGAGTTCATAATTAGTTTTTCAAATAAAACATGTCCATGTCTATACAAAAACAGCTGTGCCAGAAAATTCAACATTTCTGCATTTTAGCAGGTTGATTTTTGTGCCAAATCTAGCTGTAGACATACTGAATTATCTCAATGACTACAAGGAAAGGCATTGGATTTTTTTTTCTATTAGTCATCAATATAGATAAATACCCTGTATTTCATAATTTCTGTTTTTACCTGGTATTTGGTATTTCCCAGTAGAAATCCCCTTCTACTCCCTACCCCATTCCCTCGACTATGTACGTTCCATTAATCCTTTCGTCAACCAGCAATGAAGAACTACACTGAAATTGTACAACAGGTGTCCAAAAATTTACTTTGAACCTGTTCCTGTTTTCTTGGGTAAAAGGTCGTTTGTATTTCTTATTCATAAGAAAGGAGGCAGAGTTGAGCGAGTTATAGGGATTTTATGAGTTAAGACTTCTCTACAGCTTAAGCCAAGGGATTCTGTGGGTGGATACATTTGGGTGTCTGAATAATTAGAAATTGAGAGTAAGATTTTTCCCTAGAAGTTCATAATAGACAAAAACCTGAAATGGCAGCATTTATATATCGACTGAGTGAGTACACAGGAGAAGTTATACAATGTCTGCAAGTACTGCCTATAGGAAACTTTTTTTTTTTAACTTCCTAGAACTGTTTACAAACATTTTATATGTATAAAAAAGAAGAGATCTATCTTCCCATGATTTCTCCGCTCACATTTTTTTTTTTAGTGTAAGAATATTCAATCTGACATATGTCAGAGGCAATTAGCAGTCTCTGCTAACAAAATACCTGCCTTACATAGCAGGCATTTCTTGTTCCTCATTAACCAAATCATGTTCAGGTCATATATCATATCTCTGACAATAATGCCACTTTCATGCTTAATTGATTAAATAAATGTGTAATTATGGAAGTATGCTGAGATACTCCTGTAAATTCTTGTAACTATAGCATTCGTCTAATATAGATGGGGATGCTATTTGATCTAGTGCAAGATTTAATAACCCTAAAACTTACTGTAGCATTTGTTCAATATCTATGTAGACCCCTCCAGATGTTAATAACATTTTAGATAAAATATTGAAAAACTCAATCAACATTACTCAGAATATTCTATTAAATGAAAGAAAAGTATTTTTATAAGAAATGTTATCCATGGCATTAAGCACAGACAAATAAACTGACAACTTGTTACTAAATGGAGAGATGGAAAACTTGACATACGGTAATTAATAGAATTTATATCTTGCTGGGGGATATTTACAATAATGACTACATGCTCAGAATACTTTTGGATCACAGCAAATATTGGCTTATTAGAAAATCATGTTAGTGGAAAAGGAAGGAGATTAATAGTTTTCTTATAATGCTGTCTTTAACGTCTGTGTTTTTCTTCTAATTAGCACTTTTTTGATGAGCACTAACAAAATGGGAATTTGATATAAACTACCAAAGAAGTTCGTAAAATTTCTCCAAAAGTAAAATAATGACATATGGAAAAATGTTGACACAGTAAATGTTTCAATGTATTAGTTTTTCAGTATAAGTTGTTTCTTTTTTTTTTTAATATTAGGGTCAAGTGTGTACTAAAAGATTTATCACTAAGAACTTGAACAAATTGGGAGCCCTGGTAGCACAATGGTTAAGAGTTCAGCTGCTAACCAAAATGTTGGCAGTTCGAATCCACTAGCTGCTACTTGGAAACCCTATGGGGCTGTTCAACTCTGCCTATAGGGTTGCTATGAGTCAGAATCGACTCTTTGGCAATGGATTTGGTCTTTTGCTTGAACAAATTAGAATTGTGTTTCTTATTCACTTGAAAGGATACTAGAGACAAGTAGTCTGGGACTGGTGTAGAAGCTCTACAATAGCCAGGGACACAAACTCATTCGCTTTTTTCTTCTATCACTCTAGAACCACCCCCTCAAAAAAAAGAAAAAAAAGTTACCATTTAGTTAGTTCCTATTCATGGAGATCCCATGTGTTTCAGAGTAGAACTGTGCTGTATAGGGTTTTCAATGGCTGATTTTTCAGCAATAGATTGCCAGGCCTTTTTCTGAGGAGCCTCTAGGTGGGCTCGAACCTCCTGTCTTTCAGTTAACAATGAGTGCATTAGCCCTTTGCTCCACCCAGGGACCTTCTTCTAGAACAAACATAGGGAAATGATATCTTAAATAGCCAGATTGGAAATATTTTAGGCTTGTAGAGCATTCAATCTCTACCAAAATTACTGAACTATGTTTTCGTCATAGAAACTCAATTCTGCCTTTGTAACATAAAAGCAGCCATAAACAACAGTTCAATGACTAGGTGTGACTTCTTTCCAATAAAACTTTATATACTAAAACAGATGGTAGGCTGTATTTAGTCCATGAATTGTAGTTTAGTGAGCCCGCCTCTAGAGAGTGGCTTTCATCCTCAGGGTCAGCTCATCAGTCAAGTCACCTGATAGAGCTCTGGACATAATATTCAAGGCAGAGGCCAGAAGAAAAGGAAAACGTAGGCCAAGTAGGTTTTCTTCTTACTAGAATCAGCATATTTTAAGTTGATTTTAAAGAAGCCACACTTAACATCTTCACTTAACTCTCGTTGGCCAGAATTTAGTCATTTAGCCACATTAGATTCAAATAAGACATTTAACAAATGTCTATCACACCATATTTAGTTAAAGAGAAATGTCTAAATATCCAATACCTTTGAGCTAAATGTTCTGGACTCTAGCTTGAACTACGTGGCCCATCTTCCTTTAAAAGACTAGTGGAATCAGTTCCATAATGCCCCACTTTTCTGTTTGCCTCACTTACCACAGGAGCACCAAAATTACATTGCTGTTAGGTACCACGGGATCAGTTCTGACTCATAGCAACCCTATGTACAACAGAAAGAAACACTGCCTGATCCTGTGCCATTCTCACTATCGTTGCTATCCTTGAGACCATAGTTAGCCACCGTGTCAATCCATCTCACTGAGTGCCTTTTTCCTTTTTGCTAACACTCTGCTTTACCAAGCATGATGTCCCTCTCCAGGGACTGGTCCCTCCTGATAACATGTTCAAAGTACATGAGACAAAGCCTCTCCTTCCTTGTTTCTAAGGGACATTCTTGGCTGTACATCTTCCAAAACATATTTGGTTGTTCTTCTGGCAGTCTATGGTATATATTCAGTACTCTTCTCCAAAACATGATTCTAAGACATAATTTCTTCCTTGGACTTCCTCATTCATTGTCCAGGTTGCACATGCTTATGTAAAAAAAAAAAAAAAATTTTTTTTTTTTTTTTTTTGTTATGTGTAGTGATTAAAAATACCATGGCTTGCATCAGGCACACCTTAGTCCTCAAAGTGATGTCTTTGCTTTTTAACAATTTCAATAGGTCTTTTACAGCAGATTTTCCCTATGCAATTTGCCATTTGACTTCTTGGCAGCTGCTTCCATGGGTATTGATTGTGGATCCAAGTAAAATCAAATTCTTGAAAACTTCAAAACTGCATAAACCAAAAAAAAAAAAAAAGAAACATTGCTGTGGAGTCAATTCACACTTATAATAATCCTGTAGGAGAGAGTAGAACTGCCCCACGGAGTTTCCAAAGAGTGCCTGGTGGTTTCAAACTGCTAACCTTTTGGTTAGCAGCTGTAGCTCTTAACCACTACACCACAAGGGTTTCCTAAAAGCTACATCCAAGGTCAAAAACCAAACCCATTGCCGTCCAGTCGATTCTGATTCATCTAATAACACCTAGCACTCACATCTCTTCATAAGTTAGTTTCAAAAACAGAAGAAAATTCCTCATTTTCCTACTCTCATGCCTAAGAGTCAAATTCCGTCTATGTTGCTGTTATTGCTAGATACCATCAAGTCATTTCCGAATCACAGCAACCATATGTACAACAGAACAAAACACAGCCCGGTTCTGCGCCATCCTTATAATCATTCTTATGCTTAAGTCCATTGTTGCAGCCACGGTATCAATCCATCTCCTTGATGGTCTTCCTCCTCCAGGGACTGGATCATCCTGATAACATGTCCAAAGTATGTGAGATGAAGTCTCGCCATCCTCACTTCCAAAAAGCATTATGCCTGTACTTTTTCCATGACAAATTTGTTCATCTGGCAGCCCATGGTATTCAATATTCTTCACCAATGCCATGATTCAAAGGCATTGATTCCTCTACTGTCTCCCTTATACATTGTGCACCTTTTACATGCATATGAGGCAATTGAAAACACCATGGCTTGGGCCTGGTACACCTTAATCCTTAAAGTGACATCTTTGTTTTTTTTAAACAATTTAAAGAGATATTTTGCAGCAGGTTTGCCCAGTGCAATGTGTCTTTTAATTTTTTAACTGCTGCTTCCACGGTTGTTGATTGTCAATCCAAGTAAAATGAAATCCTTGACAACTTCAGTCTTTTATCATGATGTTGTTTATTTGTCCAGTTGCAAGGATTTTGTTTTCTTTATGCTGAGATGTAATCCATACTGAAGGCTGTGGTCTTTGGTCTTCATCAGTAAGTGCTTCAAGTCCTCTTCACTTTTGGCAAGCAAGGCTGTGTCTTCTGCATATCAAAGGTTATTAACGAGTCATCCTCCAATTCTGATGCCACATTCTTCTTCATATTGTCCAGTTTCTCAGATTATTTGCTCAGCATAGAGATTGAATAACTACGTTGAAAAGATTCAACCATGACTCACACCTTTCCTGGCTTTAAAACACTCAATATCCCCTTGTTCTGTTTGAATGACTGCCCCTTGGTCTAAGTAGAGGTTTTCATGAGCACAATTAAATGATCTAGAATTCCCATTCTTTGCAATATTACCCATAATTTGTTATGACCTGCACAGTCAAATGTCTTTGCATAGTCAATAAAACACAGGTAAATATCTTTCTGGTATTTTCTGCTTTCAGCCAGGATCCATCTGACATCAGCAATGATATCCCTCATTCCACGTCCTCCCTGAATCCAGTTTGAATTACTGGCAGTTCCTTGTTTATGTACTGCTACAATTGCTTTTGAATGATCTTCAGCAAAATTTTACTTGGTGTGATACTAAAGATGTTGTTTGATAAGTTCCTCATTCTGTTGGATCGCTTTTCTCTGGAATGGGTACAAATATGGATTTCTTCTTGTGATTGGCCAGGTAGCTGTGTTCCAAATTTCTTGGCATAGACCAGTGAGCACATCCAGTGCTACATCCATTTGTTGAAACATCTCAGTTGGTATTCCATCAATTCCTGGAGCCTAGTTCCTTAGGTTCAGTGCAGCCTGGACCTCTTCCTTCAGTACCATTGGTTCTTGATCATACACAACCTCCTGAAATGGTCGAACGTGTGGGCTATTTCTTTTTGGTGCAGTGACTCTGTGTATTCCCTCCATTTTCTTTTGATTTTTCCTGCATTGTTCAATATTTTCCCCAGAGAATGCTTCAATATTGCAACAGGAGGCTTGAATTCTTTCTTCAGTTCTTTTAGCTTGAGAAATGCCGAGTGTGTTCTTCCTTTCGGCTTTCTATCTCCACCTCTTTGCACATATTATAATATTGTACTTTGTCTTCTCTAGCCACCCTTTGAAATCTTCTGTTCAGATCTTACTTCATCATTTCTTTCATTCACTTAAGCTATTCTATGTTCAAGAGCAACATTCAGAGTCTCTTCTGACATTCATTTTGGTCTTTTCTTTCTTTCCTACCTTTTTAGTGACCTCTTGCTTTCTTCATGTGTGATATCCTTGATGTCATTCCACAACTTTTCTGGTCTTTGGTCTTTAGTCTTCTAAGCATCATATCTATTCTTGAGATTGTCTCTAAATTAAGGTGGGATATACTCAAGGTCATACTTTGGCTCTCATGGACTTGTAATTTTCTTCAACTTCAACTTGAACTTGCTTATTAGCAACTGATGGTCTGTTCCACAGTTGGCTTCTTGACTTGTTCTGACTGATGATATTGAGCTTTTCCATAGTCTTTTTCCACAGATGTTGTTGATTTGATTCCTGAGTATTACATCTGGGGAGGTCCATGTGTATAGTCACTGTTTATGTTGTTGAAAAATGGTCTTTAAAATGCAGAAGTCCTTTGTCTTGCAAACTTCTATAATGAATTTCTAGTGTCATTTCTATCACCAGTGCAATATTTTCCAGCTACCAATCCTTCTTTGTTTCCAAATTTTGCATTCCAATCTCCAGTAATTATCAATGCTTCTTGATTACACGTTTGATCAATTTCAGACTGCAGAAGTTGGTAAAAATCTCCTATTTCTTCATCTTTGGCCTTAAAGGTTCGTGCGTAAATATCAGTAGTATTAACTGGTCTTCCTTGTAGGCCTATGAATATTATCTTATCATTGATAGTGTTGTACTTCAGGATAGATCTTGAAATGTTCCTTTTGATGGTGTCTTTCCTCTTCAATTTCTCATTACAGGCATAGAATTGGCCAATACCAGTCCATTTTAGCTCACTAATGCCTAGGATATTAATGTTTATGTGTTTCATTTCATTTTCAATGATTTCCAGTTCTTAGATTTATACTTCGTATATTCCATGTTACGATTATTAATGGATATTTGTAGCTGTTTCTTTTCATTTTGAGTTGTGTCACACCAACAAATGAAGGTCTCAAAAGCTTGATTCCATCCATACCATTAAGATCTACTCTACTTTGAGGCAGGTAGCTCTTCCCCAGTCATTTCTGAGTGCCTTCCAACTTGAGGGGCTCATCTGTCACCACTGTATCAGGCAATGTTCTGCTGCTATTCATAAGGTTTTCGCTGGCTAATTTTTTTTCAGAAGTAGACCGCCAGGTTCTTCTTCCTACTCTGTCTAGTCTGGAAGCTCAGATGCAACCTGTCCACCCTGGGTAACCCTGCTGGTATTTGAATACTGGTGGCATAGTTTCTGTATCACAGCAACACGCAAGCCTCCACTGTATGACAAACTGATAGACGCATAGAGGAATTCCATCTATACTCATATTCTATGTGGTAAAATAAGTTCTTTTATGTTGTCTTTTTCCTTGGTTCTGTGAAGAGGAAAGAAATGAAAACAGCTTGGGAGGTTTTTTTTCCCTGGGCCCTGAGGATTTGTTAGACGCGTCCTTGTTAAAAATGAGCTAGTTCTTTGGAGAAGCTCCTTACATTTATCCAGTGAAGAGGTTAGTCCCTGCCAGCAGAAAATTTCAGTTATTATGCAGATATATGGAGCTACTTGCAAGGAAATTTATCGGTTCAGTCCATTGTGGAGAATCATCATTTTACTAAGCAAAAAAAAAAAAAACACCTGATGCTGCGGAGTCAATTCTGACTCATAGCAACCTATAGGGCAGAGTAGAACTGCCCCACAGGGTTTCCAGGGAGAGGCTGGTAGATTCGAACTGCCAACTTTTAGGTTAGCAGCCAAACTCTTAACCACTGTACCACCAGGGCTCCACTATGCAAATAGAATAAGTAAAACCCTCCCAATAAGACTGAGTCACTTGCCTATATAAGCTGCATCATTCAGAGTTTGAGGCAGGACCTGTCTGCCACCAAGAAGAACAGCCTAGAGAAGAAGGCATCCTTTGGATATGGGGACCCTGTGCAGAGAATCACCTAAACGCAAAAAACAGAGAGAGCTGTAATGCTGGAGATGACATGAGATAGCAAGAAGTGGTGGCAAGCACAGTAGAGTACAGAGAGAGAAACAGTGACAGCAGAACCAGAAAACTGATATAAAATGGCACAGTGGACTTCTCAGCCCATGGATCGAGGTAGCTACAGAGCAAGAGCTGAGAGTCTTCAGGCAAAGGCTTGCCAGCAGAGTGGGGTGCTTCCAGCGACTAGTCAGTTTAGCTAAAAAAGATGTTACAATTGCCTGAACAGGGCAAGGTTAGACAGCAGGCCTGCCTAAGGAGCTGTACACAGTGAGAGAGAGAGAGACAGAGACTGAGAAAGAGAGCTGCCCTACACTAAAGAAGGCAGGGATATGTTCTTCACTTTGGGGAAATTTCTAGACCTTGCCTTTGTGTTTCCTGACATTGATCCTGTTCCTGTTACTTTCAAGTTAATCCTGATCCCATGTTACATCCCTAATAATCCACATAACTGCATGAGTATGGTCTGTGAATTCTATGTGGCCATTGGAATGGATTATCAAACCCAGCAGAGAAGTAGAGAGTGTCATGGGGAGGATGGGTGGTGTTAGAATTGGTGAAGGTTGGAGAGTAAAGTTATGGCCTCATTTCCCTACAATCATGTCTAAAATCCAAATTTCATCTGTATGTATATTTTCTGCCTTTCTTTCTGTTACATAAGAAACATAGGAAGTTGTTCTATCAAAGGAAAAGCCCTCTACTTGGAGGGCTACATCCATTGTACCATGTTTCTGGATTCCATCCCTTGTAACTTGTGCCTTTGTGACTTTGTTTTGCAATTAAGGTATGTTTTTCCCTTATTACAGTGATATCTTGGCATATCTCCCGTAAGACAAAATAAATCTAACTAGAACGGTGACCCTTAAGCCTGTATCTCAATTTAATTACATTATAAGTCCTCTGGTTTCCCTCGTAGCAAAAATTCTCAACATATTTGCCTAGACTTAAAGCTTGCCTTTGTTTTTCCCCTTTTACTATGGTTTCTATTCATACCAGTCCATCAAACTGCTCTTGTTAAGGTCATAAAGTGATCTCCCATTATACCAAAAGTAAAGAGAACTACTCTTCATATCTGAAAATTCATCAGCTTATAAAAAAGTTGAACAAGCCCCTGCCCTTACTTAAACACTTTTTTCTCTTACCTTGCACATCATTTTTTTTTTTTCTTTAACTTTACTGATCGCTCTTATCAGTCTACATTGATGCTGTATGTAATTTCCTTGCCTACATATTCCATGGACGCTGGGGAAACCCGAATGATTGGTCCCTAATGTGTTTCTATAATCACTATACACATGTTTCCAATGGCGTTTTATCCAGGCCTCTTGCTCTGAATAAAACCCCTGAACAGATGATTATCCACTTTCTACTGTAGCCTTGTTTTCTCCCCAGACTTGAACCTGATTCCCAGCTGCCTATTTTCAATCTTTCTTTGGAAGAGTAATAGGCATTTCAAACTTTGCATGTGCAGGAATGAAATTCTTAATAACCCCCTCACAAAGTTATTCCTTTTCTTGCCTTCTTTATCTCAAGGACATCAGCATCATACTCTCAGATGGCTAAACCCCAAACCTCAGAGCTGTACTCAATTTTTCTTTTTTCCTTACTTCTCACATCCAGTGACTACCAAGACCTGTTGAAATAAGGACAAAAAATTGAATGTTCCTGTTCTCCTCATCTTTACTGCCACTATAGTAGTCCAAGCTACTTTATGTCTTGCTTGAGTACTAGAATAGAATCCCTGCTTGCATTTATTCAGTCCTATTCAAATCCACCAGTCACTCCTTGGAAGCCCTGTGGGGCAGTTCTACACACCCTTATAGGGTCTCTATAAGTTAGAATCGACTTGACGGCACCACAACTACCAACAACAAATAAATCTATTCTATGTAATTTGTCCTTTTAAATATTAAATAACAATATGTTATTTCTTTTATTAAAATCCAGTAATAACTCGTCCTCGTACTGCTTGCATAAAATCAACTTTCCTTTTTTATGTTAGAGTAAGATCTACATGTCAGACTTATGCTTAACCTGCTTACCTTACTGGTCTTTTTATTGTCTCTATTACTTTCCATGGAAACCCTGGTGGTGTAGTGGTTAAGCGCTACGGCTACTAACCAAAGGGTCGACAGTTTGAATCTGCCAGGTGCTCCTTGGAAACTCTATGGGGCAGTTCTACTCTGGCTATAGGGTTGCTATGAGTAGGAATCGACTTGATGGCACTAGGTTTGGTTTGGTTTTTTATTACTTTCCATATTCAAGCCACAGCAGCCTTTCTGTTCTCTGAATATGTCAGGCCATTTATGTTTCAGAGCTTCTGCAGCTGATATGCCTTCTGTCTGAGAGATTCTCCGGTTCCCCACATGCCTAGATCCTCATCAGTATTCCAGTCTCAGCTCAAAGGTCAGAGCCTCTGAGAGGCCTCCCCTGACCAACTCATTTAAAATAGTACAACCTTGCTCCCATCACTTTGCAATGCATCATCTCATTTTATTGCCTTCTTATCATTAAGCTTGTCAGTTTTACTTCTTTATTTTCTCTCTCCAATAGGGAAAAAAAATAATTGAGAATCAGTCAGGATCTTGTTCAAATGCAGATTCTGAGCTAGTAGGTCTGTGGTTAGATCTGAGATTCTGCATTGCTAACAAGCTACCAGGTGAAGTATATGTGTCTAGGAATTTTATGTCTCCCATTCTGATCATCCACTTTCTACTGGTAGCCCTGTTTTCTCCTCAAACTTGAACCTTATTCCCAGCTGCCTATTTTCTGTCTTCCTTTGGAAGTGTAATAGACATCTGAAACTTTGCATGTGCAGGAATGAAATTCTTAATAACCCACACACAATGTGTATGTATCTTCCCATAGAAGGTTATCGTAGTTTACCAGCCAAGATTTAGTTGCAGGATATAACTAGTTTAAAAAGTGTGATAAAATTGCCTTAACAGATTCATTTACCGTAAATCAACAAACCTTAGACAGAACCTCCAGGACTGGCTTTTAGAAGATCACCTAAGAGGCAAACTCCCCAAGGAAACTTCCTATATTGCTAAAATCATGATGTTATCTATGGAAAGAGGCAGTCACCACTACGGTATTTCAGAGCCATACCATTCTGGTAGCATCTGAAAAATGGGGAAGTCACAACCACAACTTCTGGCAACACGGCAGTGTTTGACATCCAGGTGATGGATAACTTATAACTCAGGCTCTGCTGCTCCACCCATCAGATTCATTTTCAAAATCAAGACCAAGGTATGTTTAAATCACATTCAGACTTCTAGTTTTAAGGAAGTCAGAAAATGTGGCTTTTTAGTTTTATAAGCTCTGAGCATTATAAGAGAATTCGACTTATCTACTCCAAATTGTCCCAAGGCAGTGCTATTTATATGTCAGGGCCCTGTTATTGTTGTGTGCCCTCAAATCAATTTGGACTCAGAGTGACCCCATAGGGCAGAATAGAACTGCCCCATAGGGTTCGTAGGCTGTCACCTTTATGGGGACGGATTGCCAAATCTTTTCCACCACAGAGTCATTGGTGGATTAGAGCTACTGACCTTTCTATTATCAGTGAGCGTTTAACCATTGTGCCAAAAGGACTCCTTCTCAGGGCTTTAGTGGTCTTTGTTAAAATGTCTCTTCCAGCTATTATTTGCCATGCCTCCATTTTTCTCCCTCTGGTCTCTATGTGACTCAGGTGAGAATCTAATATGGGTCTGTGCTGGGGGAAAAAAAAGGAGAGTGAAACAGCATGCTCTAGTCTGAGTACACCCTTTTCTTTCTTTGTCCAAAGGTTTGATATGGTAAGGTTAGAATTATTTCCCAGGAGAATCCCCCATTCTCTATATTTTTCTAACCACCTAAAAAAAACCACCTAGATCCACAAATTTATCAATCAAATGCCACTATCTTACTCCTAGTGTTACTGCAACAAAATAAACAAGTGGATGGCTTTAAAGAACATAAATTTATTTCCTCACAGTTCTGGAAACCTGAAGTCCAAATCAGGGTATTGATCATGTACATTTCCTCCCTGTAGGTAGGTGGCTTAGTTATCTAGTGCTGCTATAACAGAAATGCCACAAGTGGATGACTTTAACAAAGAGAAATTTATTTTCTCACAGTCTGGTAGGCTAGAAGTTCAAATTCAGGGTGTCAGCTCCCAGGGAAGGTTACCTCTCTCTTTCAGCTCTGGAGGAATGTCTTTCTCATCAATCTTCTCCTGGGCTAGGAGCTTCTCCTCACAGGAACCCCAGGTCCATAGGACTTGCTCTGCTTCCGGCACTGCTTTCTTGGTGGCATGAGGTTCCCCCTGTCTCTCCGCTTGCTTCTCTCTTTTAAATCTCAAAAGAGAAGGGCTCAAGATACAATCCTGCCTCATTAACATAACTGTCACCTATCCCACCTCAGCAACATCGTAGAGGTAGAATTTACAACAAGTAGGATTTTTTTTTTTTAGGAAAATCACATCAGGTGACAAAATGGTGGAATATCACACAATATTGGTAATCATGGCTTAGCCAAATTGATACACATATTTTTGAGAGATACAATTCAATCCATGGCCATAGGCTTTGGCACTCTTTAGTTTCTCGGTAGTTTTCACATGACTTTTGTCTTCCCCTCATACGTGGGTATCTCTGTGTCTAATCTGCTCTTTTTGTAACTCAGAAGTGATTAGATTTAGAACTCACCTGACTCCAGTACAATGCAATTAACAAGATTAAAAAAAAAAAATTTACAAGCAGGATTATATCTAAAGATATGTTGTTGTGTGCCTTTGAGTTGATTCGGACTCATAGCAACTCTATAGGACTGCATAGAACTGTCCCAGAGAGTTTTCTAGGCTATAATCTTTATGCGAGCAGCTTGCCAGGTCTTTTCGATCTTTTCTTCCACAAAGAACTTGCTGGGTTCAAACTGCTTACATTTTGATTACAGAGGTTAGGATTCCAACATGTTTTTTTTTTTTGGGGGGGGGGACCCAATGTAACCCATAAAGTCATATTTTCTGTATAGCCTCTTCTAACCCTTTTTTGTAATCTCTAGGGAGAATTTATCATGCCCTTCTCTGTATAACCAAAGTGCAATGCATTATTCTTTTATTTTAGACAAAATAATATAAAACCAACAGTCCAATAGTTTTTCCTTCACATCTCTGTCTTGACGGCCAGATAGCTCACAGAAAGTAATACCTACTCTGTCTTGGTGTTCTCAGGAACTGATATGGTACTTGACACATAAAAGAATCTCTCTATTTCTCTCCGTAGGAATATATATATATATGTGTGTGTGTGTGTGTGTTTGTGTGTAGGTAGATTCAAGTAATTTCATCACTCCCACATACATGAATAAAATAAAATCCAAAGACTAAGCCTTGTTAATAGGCAAGTATATCTTTATATATAAAAAGGACAGGATGTTCTTTTTTGGCTGCTAATTATACCAATATACATAGTCAGAGAATTACTTATTTTTCATTTTGAAATTGATAGTTCCCATTTTACTGGTTAAGTTGATGAATTGGGGGGCAGATTAAAAAAAAAAAAAGGGAGACAAGGAACAATGATATGGTGGCCCAGTGACACTTGTAATGCCTGGAATACATGACTAGTTCACTCTAACCGAGAAGCCCAAAGCTTCTAAAATGGATGTAAAAACTCCTCCTTCATGCTCCCTAAACACAGTACTTTCCATTCAAAGCACAACTTGACCAGGATAATTGACTTATTGGCAATGAATTTCGATCTACAAATTGAGTGAGATCTTCTATAATTGTCTTTAATATAGTTGTAAAAAAGGAAGGCGAAATCTTTCTTTCAAGATGACTTATAAAAGCACTAATGCAGTAAATAGCATATTTGATACCACTATTAAAGCTCTTTGCTTAAATGAGAATTGACTGTATAACCATATTTTCACAGACTGAGCTTTTTAACATTTGAGTAGTAATATGGATAATAAGATTCTGACTATTGAGGTTTTATGGAAATAGAACACTTTCAGTTCAAACACTAGAATTTCTATAAATGAGATTTAGTTACAATAACATTATGCCAACAACTTCTGTAGCTTTTGTGACTTTAGAAAAAACAATCTTTAGCTACAGTGATGAGAAAATTTAAATATAAGTACAGCTATTTAACGGTAAGTTAAGAAAGTTTGAGGCTTGAATCATTACAGAAGAGAAAAGACTTACTATAAAATTTAAAATTAGAATTCATTCATTATGATAAATCTTAAATTTTGCTTCACGTTTTTTTTTTTTTCCTGTTTCCAAGGCTTCATACTAACTATATATGAATAATTTTAAGATAAATAGGTAAGAATAAGTAAAAACATTTTAAAATGTATATAATTAAAAAAATACAGTGTATTATTCATATTTAGCACACAATGTTGATTATATAGTGTTATGAATTGAACCCCCACATGTGCATGTCAGTTCATTGCATCGTGAGGTCTTGCATTTTGCTGTGATGCTGGAAGACATAACACCAGTATTCAAATACTAGCAGGGTCACCCAGGGTGGACAGGTTTCAGGTGAACTTCCAGGCTAAGACAGATTAGGAAGAAGGACCTCGCAGTCTATTTCTGAAAAAAAATAAGCAGTAGGACATTGTCTCATATAGTGCAGGGAGAAGAGTTCCTCAGATTGGAAAGTATTCAAAAGACACCTGGGGAAGCGCTGCCTTTTCAAAGTAGAGTTGACTTTAATGAAGTTGATGGAGTCGAGCTTTTGGAACCTTCATTTGTTGATGAGGCACAACTCAAAATGATAAGAAACAGCTGCAAAATACTCATTAATAATAAGAACATGGAATGTATGAAATACAAATCTAGCAAAATTGGAAACCACAAAAAATGAAATGAAACATTAATATCCTAGGCATTAGTGAGCTGAAATGGACTGGTATTGGCCATTTTGAATCAGACAACCATATGGTTTACCTTCCAGGAATGACAATTTGAAGAAGAATGACACCGTGTTCAAAAAAAGAGCATTTCAAGATCTATCCTGAGGTACAAAGCTGTCAGTGACAGGATAATATCCATAGGCCTACAAGGAAGACCACCTAGTACGACTATCATTCAAATTTACATGCTAATCACTAAGGCCAAAGGTGAAGAAATTGGATATTTTTACTAACTTCTGCAGTCTGAAATTGATCAAACATACAATCAGGGTGCATTGATAATTACTGGAGATTGGAATGCAAAATTTAGAAACAAAGAAGAAGGATCGATAATAGGAAAATATTGCATTGGTGATAGAAATGACACTGGATACGGAATTTTGGGAAACAACCAACTCCTTCATCAAAAATACCTTTATTCAACAACATAAATGGTGACTACACAAGTGGACCTTGCCAGATGAAATGCCCAGGAATCAAATTGACTATGTCTGTGGAAACAGAAGATGGAAAATCTCATCAGTCAGAACAAGGCCAGAGGCTGACTGTGGAACAGACCATCAATTACTCTTATGCAAGTTGAAGTTGATGTTGAAGAAAATTAGAACAACTCCATGAGACCCAAAGTACTACCTTGAGTATATATAACCTGAATTTAGAGACCATCTGTCATGGATTGAATTATGTCCCCCCAAAAATGTGTGTATCAGTTGGGCTGGGCCATGATTCCCGGTACTGTGCAATTTTCCTGTATGTTGTAAATCCAGTCTCTATGATGTTAATAAGGGAGGATGGGTGACACTTGTTGAGTAAGGCAGGACTCAACCTACAGGATTCGATTGTGTCTTGAGGCAATCTCTTGAGATATAAAAGATGGAACTAAGCAGACAGACAGGGGGACCTCATACCGCCAAGAAATTTCCAGGAGCAGAGTACATCCTTTGGATCTGCACAAAGAAAGTCCTAGTCCAGGGGAAGATTGATGAGAAGGCCGACAAGAGAGAAAGCCTTTGCCTGGAGCTGACACCCTGTATTTGGACTTTAGCCTACTAGGCTGTGAGACAATAAATTTCCCTTTGTTAAAGCCATCCACTTGTGGTATTTCTGTTATACCAGCACTAGATGACTAAGACAGAATTTGATACCTCAAGAGTGGGCTGCTGCTCTAACAGATACCTAAAATGTGGAAGCGGTTTTGAAACTGTGAATGGATAGAGTTGTGACAGTGGCAGAGGACCAGAGCAGCAGAGAACCTGCTGCGACAAAGAAGTGGCAACTGCAGAGAACCAGCAGCAGCAGAACCAAGAGACTGACACAAGATGGCACTGAAGCTGACCCACAGAGCAGGAGAGCTGTGTGCCTGTGAGCAGGAGGCTTCCTGGAGGAGTGGGATGCCTCCAGGCATTTATCGGTAGAGCTAGGCTTGCTGACCCACAGATCCAGAGAGCTGACTGGCTGTGTGCAGTAGGCTTCCTGGAGGAGTGGGATGCCTCCAGGCATTTACTGATGGAGCTAGGCTAGCTGACCAGCCAAGCCAGAGAGCTGAGTGCCCCTGTGCAGGAGGCTTCCTGACAGAATGGGGTTCCTCCAGGCACTTATCAGCGAAGCTACAGAGCTTTGGAATATTTGCCCCAGCAAGGCAGATGAAGGCATGAGGCCCGAGGAGGCAAGATGCCAAGAAACCAGAACCAGGAAGCAAAAGCTGAAGAGACAACACAAGAAGCTGAGCACCTCAGTCTCGAAAGGTATGGCAGTGACTTCAGGGGTTCCAAAGGGTGGAGCCATGGCCTCTGGTGTTTCTAAGGGTGGAATTGCCACTCGGACTAGGAGAATGGTGCACCTAAAGCCAAAGGAGCAGAGCTGCTGTCCCATGGGTCTGGAAGGCAGAGCTGAAGCCCAGGGCCAATGGGCCTCCACTGAGAATCTGGAGAATGTGGCCAATACCTAGAGTCTAGATGGCAAGGCCATTGTGTAAATTGCCTGAAAGAACAGAGTATTATTTTCAAAGCTTTGAGAGGTAAAGCAATATGTTCTGCTGACTCGCTTGGTGCCTGTTATCCCTTCTTTCCCTCCAGTTTCTCCCATTTGTAATGGAGATGTGTAACTTGTGCCTGTTCTGCCATTATACCTTTGGAAGTAGATAACTTGTATTCTAGATTTCACAGATGAAGCGGAATTTTTGGATTTGGAGTTAAGACTTTTGCTATGATATGATGGGGTAAATGTGTTTTGCATGCTGCAAGGATGAGATTTTTTGGGAGCCAAAGGATGGAATGCCATGGATTGAATTATAATACCCAAAAGCCCACTGCCGTTGAGGCAATTCTGACATAGCTACCCTATAGGATAGAGTAGAACTGCCCCATAGAGTTTCCAAGGAGCACTGGTGGATTTGAACTGCAACCTCTTAGTTAGCAGGCATAGCACTTAACCACAACGCCACCAAAAATGTGTGTATCAATTTGATTGGGCCACGATTCCCACTATTGTGTGATTTTCTCATATGTTGTAAATCCTGCCTCTATGATGTTAATAAGGGAGGATGCGCGGCAGTTGTGCTAGTAAGGCAGGACTCAACCTATAGGATCGGATTGTGTCCTGAGGCAATCTCTTGAGATATAAAAGATAGAAGCAAGCAAAGAGACAGGAGGACCTCACACCGCCAAGAAGGCAGTGCCAGGAGCAGAGCGTGTCCTTTGGACTTGGGGCTCCTGCACAAAGAATCTCCTAGTCTAGGGGAAGATTGAGGAGAAGGCCAATAAAGAAATCTTTCACTTAGAGCTGACACCCTGAATTTGGACTTTAACCTACTTGATTGTGAGACAAAAAAAGTTCTCTTTGTTAAAGCCATCCACTTGTGGTATTTCCGTTATAGCAGCACTAGATAACTAAGATACTACCTGAAGAAGAGATTTGACACATTGAACACTAATGGCTGAAAACGAGATGAGTTGTGGAAGGACAGCATACAAGAGGTCATTACAAAGACAGGAAAAAAAGAAAAGATCAAAATGGGCATCAGAAGAGACTCTGAATGTTGTTCTTGAATGTACACCAGCTAAAGTGAAAGGAAGAAATGATGAAGTAAAACAGCTGAGCAGAAAAGATTTCAAAGGGTGGCTGGAGAAGACAAAGTAAGTTATTAAAATAAAATGTGCAAAGACCTGGAGATAGAAAACCAAAAGGAAAGGCTATGATCAACATTTCTAAAGCTGAAAGAACTGAGTAAAAAATTCAAGCCCCGAGTTGCAATATTGAAGGATTCTATGGAGGAAATACTAAGCAATGCAGGAAGCATCAAAAGAAGATGGAAGGAAGACACAGAGTAACTGTACCAAAAAGAATTGCATATGATCAACAACTGATGGTACTGAAGGAAGAGATGCAAGCTGCAGTGAACGCATTGGGGAAAAACTAGGCTCCCAGAATTGATAGAATGCCGACTGAGGTGTTTCAACAAACGGATGCAGCGATAGAAGTGCTCACTCTTTTATGCCAAGAAATTTGGAAAGACAGCTACCTGCCCAATCAACTGGAAGAGATTCTTATATGTACTCATAGGCATATGAGTTCCCAAAATATGGAAACTATTGAACAATAAAATTAATGTCATACACAAGTAAAATTTTGCTGAAGATCATTCAAAAGTGGTTGTAGCATTATACTGACACAGAACTGCCAGAAATTCAAGCCGGATTCAGAAGACAACATAGAACAAGGGATATCAGTGCTGATGTCAGATGGGTCCTGGCTGAAAGCAGAGAATACCAGAAAGATATTTACCTGTGTTTTATTGACTATGCAAAGACATTCGACTTTGGGGGTCTTACCAAATTATGGATAACATTAAGAAGGATAGGAATTCCAGAATACTTAACTGTGCTCATGAGGAACCTGTACACAGGTCAAGAGGCAGTCATTGGAATAGAACAAGGGGATACTGTGTGGTTTAATGTCAGGAAAGGTGTGTGTCGTGTTTGTATCTTTTCACCATATTTATTCAGTTTCTATGCTGAGCAAATTATCCAAGAAGCTGGACTATATGAAGAGGAATGGGCATCAAGATTGGAGGAAGACTTATTAACAGCCTGGTATATGCAGATGACACAACCTTGCTTGCTAAAAGTGAAGAGGACATGACACACATACTGATGAAGATTAAAGACTACAGCCTTCGATAGGGATTACGCTTCAACATAAAGAAAACAAAAATCTTCACAACTGTGCCAATAAACAACATCATGATAAATGGAGAAAAGAATGAAGTCGTCAAAGATTTCATTTTACCGGAATCCACAATTAACAGCCATGGAAACAGCAGTCAAAAGAAATCAAAAGATGCATTGCATTTGCAAGTCAGCTGCAAGAGACCTCCTTGAAGTGTTGAGAACAAAGATGTCAGGACAAAGGTGAGCCTGACTGAAGCCATGATGTTTTCGGTCACCAATTATGCATGTGAGAACTGGACAACAAATAAGGAAGACTGAAGAAGAATTGATGCCTTCGAATTACAGCATTGCCAGAGAATATTGACTGTACCATGGACTACCAAAAGAATGAACAAATATGCCTTGGAAGTACAACCAGAATGCTCCTTAGAAGCAAGGATGGCAAGACTTCATCTCATATACTTTCAACATGTTATCAGGAGTGACCAGTCCTTAGAGAAAGACATCATGCTTGGTAGAGTAGAGAGTAAGCAAAAAGAGGAAGACTCTCAACAAGATGAATTGACATAGTGGCTGCAATAATGGGTTCCAGCACAACAGCAATTGTGAGGATGGTACAGGACCAGGCAGTGTTTCATTCTGTTGTACATAGGGTAGCTATGAGTCAGAACCTACTCGCTGGCAAGTGACAGCAACAACTACATGGATTGAATAATGTCCCCCCAAAATGTGTGTCAACTTTGTTAGGTTATGATATCCAGTATTGTGTGGTTGCTTTTCTTTTTGTGATCTGATGTTATTATACTATGTGTTTTAAATGCTACCCTGTATGATATTAATAAGGCCTGTCAGAGGCAGTTACGTTAATGAGGTAGGACACAATCTAAGCATTGGGTTGTATCTTGAGTCAATCTCTTTTGAAATATTAAAAGAAAGAAGTGAGCAGATAGAGAGGGGTCTACTACCACCAAGAAAGAAGAGCCTGGAGCAAATCGTGTCCTTTGGATGTGGGGTCCCTGAGCTGTGTACCTCCTAGATCCAGGGGAAGATTGATGCCAAGACACATGAAAATCTCCAAGGAAACCCCATAGATGTTTAAAGGAGACAGGGACTTTCCCCCAGGCCTCACAGAAAGAGAAAGCCTTCCCCTAGAGCTGGGGCCCTGAATTCAGACTTCTAGCCTCCTAAACCATCAGAGAATAAATTCTGTTTGTTAAAATCATACATTGTATAGCAGTACTAGATAACTAAGACATATGCATCTCATTTAAAGTGGGAACACAAGCATATTTTAAAATATATGTTATGATATTGAATGCATAATATTTCTTCTTTCTTTCATTCATTTGCTCAGTTACTCTTATTCTGGATTTAGTTCTGGTGTGGGATTATAAGGATTAGTCACATATAACAGTGTATAATGTTAATCAATAACTTGCAACAGCAGAGAGGTCTAAACCTTAGTAAAATTGTAAGAATTAGAATGTGCCCTTTTACTGCAGAGCAGTCAAGTTTTAAGAAAGAGCAGAGAAAAATATGAAGGAAAGGCTTTAGAGGATGTGATTTACAAATGTATTATATCATTTAACTCTATAATCTAGGCGGTATGGGATTGTCCAATTCAGGCTCCGGATTGCTTCTGTTTATATGTGATCTGGGTCAAGTTACCTAACTTCTCTGTATGTCAAGTTTCTCACTGGTTAAAAGGCAATAATAGGGTTAATTTTCTTTGTATATATCCCTTTTTACAGACTACCACCCTTCAGTAAGTATGTCATACTGTGATGCCTTATGTGTTTCTATGATGCCGGCAGCTAGTCCACTTGTGTTTCACATCCAGCAGGGTCATCCATGGTAAACAGTTTCCTTAGAGCTTCCAATACTCAGACAGACTATGAAGAAAGTTCTGGCTATTTTCTTCCAACAATTAGCCAGTGAAATCCCTATTGATCAAAACAAAATATCGTTTCATGCAGTGCCGGAAGATGAGCCCCCTGGATCTGCAAGCACTCCAAATAAACAGTGCTCACCACAATGTACTTGAGCATACCAAGGTTGTGAAGATATTCTGTGCCAGTGACTGCCTCTTGACCTGTGTACAGGTTCCTCATGAGCACAGTTAAGTATTCTGGAATTCCTATCCTTCTTAATGTTATCCATAATTTGGTAAGACCCCCAAAGTCGAATGTCTTTGCATAGTCAATAAAACACAGGTAAATATCTTTCTGGTATTCTCTGCTTTCAGCCAGGACCCATCTGACATCAGCACTGATATCCCTTGTTCTATGTCCTCTTCTGAATCTGGCTTGAATTTCTGGCAGTTCTGTGTCAGTATAATGCTACAACCACTTTTGAATGATCTTCAGCAAAATTTTACTTGTGTTTATGACATTAATTTTATTGTTCAATAGTTTCCATATTTTGGGAACTCATATGTATATGAGTACATACATGAATCTCTTCCAATTGGTTGGGCAGGTAGCTGTCTTTCCAAATTTCTTGGCATAAAAGAGTGAGCACTTCTATCGCTGTATCCGTTTGTTGAAACACCTCGGTAGGCATTCTATCAATTCTGGGAGCCTAGTTTTTCCCCAATGCGTTCACTGCAGCTTGCATCTCTTTCTTCAGTACCATCAGCTGTTGATCATATGCAATTCTTTTCGGTGCAGTTACTCTGTGTCTTCCTTCCATCTTCTTTTGATGCTTCCTGCATTGCTTAGTATTTCCTCCATAGAATCCTTCAATATTGCAACTCGGGGCTTGAATTTTTTACTCAGTTCTTTCAGCTTTAGGAATGTTGATCATAGTCTTTCCTTTTGGTTTTCTATCTCCAGGTCTTTGCACATTTTATTTTAATAACTTACTTTGTCTTCTCCAGCCACCCTTTGAAATCTTCTGCTCAGCTGTTTTACTTTATCATTTCTTCCTTCCACTCTAGCTGCTGTACATTCAAGAACAACATTCGGAGTCTCTTCTGATGCCCATTTTGATCTTTTCTTTTTTTTCCTGTCTTTGTAATGACCTCTTGCATGATGTCCTTGATGTCATTCCACAACTCATCTCGTTTTCAGCCATTAGTGTTCAATGTGTCAAATCTCTTCTTCAGGTGGTATCTTAGTTATCTAGTGCTGCTATAACGGAAATACCACAAGTGGATGGCTTTAACAAAGAGAACTTTTTTGTCTCACAATCTAGTAGGTTAAAGTCCAAATTCAGGGTGTCAGCTCTAGGTGAAGATTTTCTTTATTGGCCTTCTCATCAATCTTCCCCTGGACTAGGAGATTCTTTGTGCAGGAACCCCAAGTCCAAAGGACATGCTCTGTTGTATTTGAGTTCACCATGAGTCATAGCCTACTCAACAGCAGCTACCATCAACAATTTTACAGGAATTAAATGTAACTCACTGTGCTAGCTTCTTTGTGATGGAGTACAGGTTCAGTGCCAAACCCTTTTGAATTCAAAACACTGAATTTCACTAAAATAAGTACTAGTCCTTATAGTTAAGTCATTTTTTTCTTTCTGTCTCTAAAGCCCCAAATTTAAAAGTCAGAACTGGAAAAGGAAACCCACTGACAGTATGCCATTCATAAGCATTTGGGCATTCTAGTTTGGAGGTTTCATTTCTTGAATTCTTGGCAAACAGAAAATAATATCACAGTGACAGTTTTGTGCAATGGGGAAAGACGTCTAGAATGTTTATGGAGGCAACATAGAGGATGATCCCTAGACAGATTGAAAGCATCCTAATTTGGTCAAGGGAGAAGAGAGGAGTGACGAAGTGGAAGATAAAGGAGTATATAAACTGAAGGAGAGAATTTGTCTAATATCAGCTGGCAGGCTTTGGAACTAGACAACCTGGGTCCAAATTCCTACTGTTTCAACTTGGGCAGGTTTAATGAGCTGGTGCAGATAAATTGCCTAACAAAATGCATGGCACATACTAACCATGACATAAATGCAAAAAAAAAAAAAATGGTTTGAAAGTAGGTTTAAATTTGTTTTAATTCCTATTGAGGGAAAAATGTTTATTTTGTGAAGAGAATTATCAATCTTCCCTGAGTTCTGACATGACTATACTTTTTATATTAAGAAAGTCTTTTATATGATGAATGCATCTTAGAAATTTCAAAAATATCTAAGAATTCTGGGTAACATCATATTAATTGCAAGAGTCAAATACTAACATGTAAAATCTTACTTTTGTTTTTAGTAAGTTGCAGAACATGTTGATTGTGTTTGTTTATTGCGTATGGACTCCTCCCAAATGAGTGTATTTCTCTTTAATTAGGACAAATATTCTGAGCTCTGACTTCACTTCCAATGCTGGAAATTGAAGATGGTGCTGTGGGTAATGCTGCCTTAAACACAGAATCACCTGGGATGGGATTTGAGAAGTGTAAGTGTTTGTGTGTTGGAGAGATTGTTGGAATTAGGGAAGATAAAAAAAAAGTTGGCGTGAAGTCAATTCCTACTCATAGCGACCCTATAGGACAGAGTAGAACTGCCCCTTAGTGTTTCCAAGGAGTGGCTGGTGGATTCAAACTGCCGACCTTTTGGTTACCAGCCAAGCTATTAACCTCTGTGCCACCAGGGCTCCTAGAGAAGACTAGTGTTAAGTATTTCCTCTGGAAAATTATATGACACTGAGCAAGTTAACAAGCCTGTGCTCCAGTTTTCTCCCCTGTTAAAAATGGACCAAAAAAGAGTACCTGCTTCAAAGGGTTGACATAAGGATGTAAAGTGCTTAGATCATACTTTACCTGCATTAGCTTTTGTTCACATTATTATTAACATCATCATATTGATTTTATGATGCAAAGAGCTACACATCCAGTGATCCAAATTTGCTGAGATCACATTGTAATTGTTCTATTCCTAACAGGTGGGTTGCAAGGAAATCAGTATTTTTCTCCATTCCCTAGACATGAAAAGAGTGACTCCGAGAAAAAAGAAGGTTGGCTCTATCACTAATGAGCAGGAAGCTCTGCATGATGATTTATTCACCTGTACAATAAATACATATTGAGCATCAAACCATATGTTAGGCTGGAAATATAACTGTAATTGAAAGAGGTAAACATTCCTGCCTTCATGTGACTCTGTTTGGTCACCCACTCTTAAATATTGTGTCAATGATATTGTTTTTTTTGTGATTCAAAACCTAGGTGGAAGCAAACGAGACAAAAATAAATGGTTCCTCATGAACTATAAAACAATGCAATAACTTCAATAGCGTGATATCATCTCATAGAGTAAAGAATGTTGAAGAACTGTAGAAAAATTTTAAGGGATTGGAATGTTGTTTTTTTTTTTTTTTCTTAGATGCCATTGAGTTGGCTCTGACTCATGGTGACCCCTTGTACAACAGAACAAAACACTGCTGGGTTCTGCACCATCCTTACAATTGTTGCTATGTTTGAGCCCATTGTTGCAGCTACTGTGTCAATCAATTGAAAATAATCTAGTTCAATTCCCTAATTATACAGACCAGAAACTGACACTCAGAGAAATAGAACCAAGTAAACAGATCTCAAAGTTAATCAGTGTAAAAGTGGAACTAAACTTTACTGATGCCCCACGCAGACTCTGGCACCCAAAGTAACAGCCTCATGACCACACATTGATGATAGTGAGCCAGTCACACCAATCACACCAATGTAATAAATCATTTTGCAGTGGTATAGTATGTTCATTTTCACCCTGAGTAACAAACACTTTCCAATCACACCAATGAACAGTGTTTCTTTTTATACCAGCAGTTTCCAATTGCAGATCCTTGGACTGATGCCAGGCTAACTGCCCAGTCATCATCTCAAGAGGGTGGTATTAAAACTGGTGTTTCAGATTCAGGAAGTTTGTGAAGTGGTGTTTATAAAATGGTCCAGAGGAAGATCTCAAGTTATGGTGAGTAAAGTAAAAAAATATGGCAAAAGCTCATGCCAGTGAAGGATCTTATTATGAAGAGAATCTTCCTCTTGGTTAAACTACAAGTTCCACGTGCTTTAGGCCCTAAAAAACAGTGCAACACTGATAGCCATTCAGTAGATAGAATTTTGCCTAATGCTGAAGACAAAATGTTTGTAAAAGCTCCTTTCTGACAAATTATGGCAACAGAAAAGAAATTGGAAGATATGTGGCATTGCCCTGTTGAACTGTCCAGGAAGAATGATAACCAGCTTTCTTTAAAATGGTAAACTGGGTACTTTGTATTACCAAAATGTTTTTTTTTTTTTTTTTTTGTATTAAAGAAATAATGAAATGGGGTATACTATCATATATAAATGAGGTCTCTATAAATGTCAAGGTCAATATTTTAAACATAAAATGTATAAAGACCAATGTAAAACCTAAGGAACTGAAATTCAAAGCCTACGGAAATACAAGAGTATTTAATTTAAAAAATTACTGTGTGTATAATTAGATGGTTGTATAGCTTCTGTCAGATCATAACACATCACCTCATTTCTATGGAAATACAGTTTGACATTATTTGCATTAATAATAAATTCTTGAATATATACTCATATTTTTGAAGAAGATTCACCTTTTTCTAGTAGTTGGGATTGTGATGTGGTATTCTGAGATAAAATATGACATAAAATATGATCCTAAGTACAGAGAATCTTCTACCAATGGATTACTTACTCCTACTGGTATGCTGCCTCAACAAAATTGTCCCAAGGAACACCCAAACTTTTTTAAAACTTAGATTGTTTGGAAGTACTACCATAATTAATATCAAGTGTACAGTGACTTCTGTTTAAAAAAAAAAAAAAAGTTTTGCACATAAAGCAAAAATTGGCAAGTTTGAATCATTTTGCTGGTATTGCAAAAAATTGTAATAAATCATTTTGCACTGGTATAGTATGCTAGTTTTCATCCTGAGTAACAGTTTCCACCTGCAAAACTTCTTCCAATGAATTACACCTGAGTGCTCATTAGTCCTGTAAAGTCCCCAAAGGAAAATCCGACCTGCTGACTTACAAAACTGAGAATCAGATCACCCCAAAGGGAGTAAGATGAACAAGGCGTCTTCATTTTGGTCTTATTAAACAACAGGCATTGAACGCAGATAGAAGGAGGAAAACATACATTTTTCTCCCCAAAGGTTAAGGTATAAAACGGATAATGTTTATAATACTGGGGAAAACAAGAACAAAAAATAAACAATAAAGGCAAATGCATGGGTTAGATGTACTTTAGAAGTATTCTTAAAAAAATAGAAATATGAAAGTTGGAGATTTAATAAATAGTTTAAGGAACTTTTGTGCTGATTGCAGTTCTTGTGTTCTGAATATTTTTACTTTCTGGAAAAAAGTAGTAACTATTTTTAACTTTTCAACTGATCTTAGGAACTTACACGGAGAAAATGTATAGAGAAAACAAATCACTGATTTTTCTCAGATATATCAAAATCATCCAAAATCAATATATATCCTATTATGACTGCAGAACTCTTTTATTTTTTGTTTAATAATCTGATGTCAGAAAATATTAAGAAGAAAATTAATACTTACAGAAGTTAAGAAATTTTACAGAAATGATGGCAGAATATTAAAGCAAAGGAGTAACGATTATATTCACTCTCATTCACACAGTACATATTTATATGCCTTGTTGTTACTTGCCATTAAGTCGATTCCAACTCATAGGGACCCCAAATGTACAAAGTAGAACTGGACTCCATAGGGTTTTCAAGGCTGTGATCTATTAACAGAAATTAAAACCTATGTACTTGCATTAAGATCATTTATTATGGGCTCCTACTTTTACACAATATCATTTCCAAAAACATATGCAAAAGTGAAAGACATAGAAGTTAAAAAAAAAAAGTTTATTTACTAGAAAGCAGTTTCCATTTACAGAGAAGTAAAAAAAATAAAATAAAATTACTAATTCTATTGTGGATATTAAATGTATACAATAACATTATTTCAGCATTGCATGCATACTTTTACATCTTATTCTTTTCTTTCATATTTGAACGCAAAGTTCATAGACTCAGTTCATAAGCCAAATTTTCACAAGTTTTATTGTACCTAGTAATTTTAATCTTTATCTAAATTACAAGTTTATGGACACTATTTTTAGAAGCAAGAGAAACCCTGATAAAAACCGGTATGAAGAATTAGGAAAATTTTTACCAACTTATATAAGAAATTAAAAAGTAAGCCAGATCCAAAGTTTTACTTTGTTTTTCTGTATTTTTTTTTCAGCCATTCTGCAAAGTCACGGTTTTAGATGAGCTCTGCGATGGTTGTTACCTGTCACCTTGGCTAGGCTATGATTCTCAGTGGTTTGGCAGATGCTATGTAATTAGCTTCCATTTTGTGATCTGTTGTGACTATCCAATCACTGACTGAAAGGAGGGCATGGCCAACGTCCAGTACAAATGGATGTTCTTGCCAAGTTCACCCTCTTTCTTGACCCTGCACTCTGCTCACCTCCTGACCTGGTTCTTGGGACATAAGCCTGTAGAAATCTCTGGCTTACTGCCTGACCAGCAGGTTTTGGATTGTCATCCCCTGCAACCTCGTGAGCCAGTAGAGGTCTTCAGCCTATTGCCTGACCCATGGATTTAGAACTTGCCAGCCCCCACAACTATGTGAGCCATTTCCTTGAAATAAATTTCTCTTAAAGTGTATTTCAATATACACTTCCCTGGTTTTTCTCCTCTAGAGAACACAGACTGAGACAAAATCCTATGTGATTTTCTTTGTGCCTTCTGCAGTTACAGGGTGGCTGAAGTAATTCCAACAGACATATCTTCTTCAGAAAACAAAAATGTATCCCACTCACACATACAAAAAAGAAATTTCTCTCTCATGTTTATTTTTGAAAAGAAGGTAAACTTCCCTGTAAGTGCTTCAGAAAATTTCTCATCACATCTCATTGATTTATCCTGGTTACACATCCACAATTAAACTAGCTTTGACCTAGAGATTGAGAATGCCATGACTGACTTCTATCAAATAAGATTCACACTTGGCTAAGAGCCCTGGTTCTCTTGAAATACATGTTTTGCTATTCTGCGAAAAGCGAGTAAGCCTATAATAATATCAATTTTATTTCTCTATGACATTTCTATTAGACAAAAAGGTTAACATGTATTAAAAATCCAAGTGATTGTGTAAATAAACAGGGGTAAAGAAGGCAATTCTGCTGAAATTGAAACTTAGGCAGCATCATCTCATGTTAGCTTGAAATTTTGTATAACTTATGAATGATGAGGGAGCCCTGGTGACTCAGCGGTTAAGCAGTTTGCTGCTAATCAAAAAGTTGGCAGTTTGAACCCATCAGACATACTGGGAGAAAGATGTGGCAGCCTGGATTTATAAAGATTACAGCCTTGAAAATCCTATGAGGCAGTTCTACTCTGTCATTTCAGGTCACTAAGAGTTGGAATTGACTTGATGGCAATGGGTTTGGTTTTTTATGCACCAATGTATAAAAGTTTGAATTCCTTTTGGGCAATGAGCAGTAAGCAATGCGGAAAAAAAAATAGATTGCATAATCAATTGTAAAAGTAAATTCTACCATGTCAGTAGCTACTTTATTCTAAAATTGCAATTTTCTGTTAAAGAGATTAGGGTGGGGTTGTAACACCATCACCAGGTCATATCCCTGATTCAATGTAAAGGGCTTATCCCTGGGGTGTGACCTGCACCACCTTTTATCTTACAAGAGATAAAAGGAAAAGGAAGCAAGCAGAGAGTTGGGGACCTCATATCACCAAGAAAGGAGTGCTGGAAGCAGAGCACGTCCTTTGGTCCTGAGATTCCTGGACCGAGATGCTCCCATACCAAGGGAGGATTGACAAGAAGGACCTTCCTCCAGAGCTGACAGAGAAAGCCTTCCCCTGGAGCTGTGCCCTGAATTTGGACTTCTAGCCTACTAGATTGCAAGAAAATAAATTTATCTTTGTTAAGCCGTCTACTTGTGATATTTCTGTTACAGCAGCATGAGATAAGTAAGACAATATTCAAAGATGGAAGGATAATATTTGATCTGAGATTCCTAGACACTGATAATTTTGGGGTTAGAAATAAAATTCAACTAATTTATTTATTTTTTTTATTTTCATAGGGCAATAGCTTTGTGATTGGAAATCAAATATATATATATTTATAGTTTTCCATAAAAAAGACAGAACAGGAAAATATTTTCTTAAACTATAAAACCACTTCTGTTGAGTCGATTCTGACTCATAGAGACCCTATAGGACAAAGTAGAACTTCCCCATAGAGTTCCTAAGGAGCACCTGGTGGATTTGAACTGCCAACCTCTTGGTTAACAGCTGCAGCATTAACCACTACACCACAGGGTTTCCTAATAAACTATAGCTTATGCAGTAATTTTAGTTAGTATGTTTAAAGATGATACCTGTGACACTAAATAAGGATTTCACTTGACATGTGAAAAAAAATTAAGTATTTTCTGTGGTCTTGAAAACAATTTTTTTTCCTTCAAATTATCTTTGCCCATTCTTTCCAAGATAAGATTCAAACAGACAGTTGTCAATTTATATAAAAAGTCCAGCAGATTGTCTTCCACAAATCTCTTTCCCTATTTTTACAGTGGTCAGTACTTTCTAAAGGAAGACTGGAAGGTAAAGCAGTAGTATGAAATTCAGCTCTATAAAATGACTACCAAAATCTCCTTATTTATTACATGTCCTAGAAAGAAAATAAATTATTAATAGAGATTGAGAATTGTTTTGAACAATTGCTTTAAACTATTCTACTTGGGATTCAACCAACCAGCCAACATATATTTATTGAGTACCTCTATTGTTCAAGGAGCCCTGATGGCAGAGTGGTTAAGAACGCCCACTGCTAACCAAAAGGTCGACAGTTTGGATCCACCAGCTACTCCTTGGAAACCCTATGGGGCAGTTCTACTCTGTCCTACAGGGTCGCTATGAGTAGGAATCCACTCAACAGCAATGGGTTGGTTTTTTGGTTTTATTGTTCAAGGATTAAGGCCCAAGAATAGAAAGGATTTCAGAAAATTTAGTCTGTATCCTCACAGAGGCTATATATGTTGCACATTTATAGGCTTTTTTTCTTCATTCAGTTCTTAACATACACCTGAGATGGCAGAATTTTTCATTTCATTTTAGAGGTCAAAAACCAAAGCATCAGAAATTTTAAGTGGTAAAACAGCAGAAGCTTGAATCCATGTGCCACAACTTCTCATCTGAGGTTTTGTATGGTATAGCATTCCTTTGCCCAGCAGTTCAGAAGCAGAAGAATATGATAGTAAAGAGTAAGAAGTAATTACTACTGCAGGACTTGTTATTCATGAAAAGCTTCCTGGAAAAAATGGATCCTATAAAACAGGCAACAAGAAGAGACACCAGTCACATAGAACGAGAAAAAAGAACGGAGGCTACAGAAGGATTTCATTGAAGAGATAGGCTGATAAAAGAATTAAAAGCAGCAGTGTGCAACCTACACAGACACACAAATAATTGACAACACTGATGGCACAGTGGTTAAAACTATGGCAAACTATGGCTCCTAATTAAAAAGTTGACAGAGTTCACCAGCTGCTCCTTGGAAAATCCATGGGGCAGTTCTACTCTGTCCTATAGGATCACTACCAGTTAGAATTGACTCAACGGCAAAGGGTTTATTCTAAGTACTGAGGGAGCCCTGGTGGTGGTGTTGTTAAGAACTCAGCTGCTAACGAAAATGTTGGCAGTTCAAATCCACTAGGCACTCCTTGGAAACTCTATGGAGTAGTTCTACTCTGTCCTATAATGTTGCTATGAGTCAGAATCAACCCGATGGCAAAGGATTTACTCTAAGTACTGAAGGAGACTTGGTGGTGCAGTGGTTAAGAGTTCAGCTGCTAACCAAAAGGCTGGCAGTTCAAATCCACCAGCCGCTTCTTGGAAACTCTATGGGGTAGTTCTACTCTGTCCTATAGGATTGCTATGGGTCAAAATTGACCAGATGGCAATGGATTTTTAAGTACTGAGTGCAAAGTTTCTGATAAAATACTCTACGGAAAAAAGTCATAATGTGGTTGCTAAAATTAATTTTTTTTTAGTTTTTACTTTTCTGTTAAATGATTTTTTTTATTAAATGATAACCAATTAACAATCCTAAAGATTGGCACATAATTTGAAATTAAAGATTGAAGCATAAAAAGAAACTCCTGAAATGCCACATCAGAGCTGTCTCACTAATCTTTGAAATTGAATGTCCTTTTAATGTGTGAGGAATTTAGCACTGTTGTTGTTAGGTTGTGCCAAGTCAGTTCAGACTCATAGCAACCTTGTATACAACAGAATGAAGCACTGCCTAGTTCTGTGCCATCCTCCCAATCATTGGTATGTTTGAGCCCATTGTTGTAGCCACTGTGTCAATCTATTGTATTGAGTGTCTTCTCTTTTTCACTGACCCTCTACTTTATTAAGCACAACGTCGTTCTGCAGAAACTCTTCCCTTCTGATAACATGGCCAAAGTCTCACCTTTTTACCTTCAGAGGAACTTTCTGGCTGTCCTTCTTCCAAGACAGATTTGTTTGTTCTTCTGGTAGTTCATGGTATATTCAATATTTTTCTCCAACATCATAATTCAAAGGCATCAATCTTTGGTCTTCCTTATTCATTGTCCAGTTTTCACATGCATATGAGGCAATTGAAATTATCATGGCTTGGGTCAGGTACACCTTAGCCTTCAAAATGACATCTTTATTTTATAACACTTTAAAGAGCTCTTTTACAGCAGATTTGGCCGATACAATGTGTCTTGATTTCTTGACTGCTGCTTCCATGGGTGTTGGCTGTGGATCCGAGTAAAATGAAATCCTTGATAACGTCAATCTTTTCTTCGTTTATCATTGGCACCGTTGTGAGGATTTTTGTTTTCCTTATGTTAATGTGTAATCCATACTGAAGGCTGTAGTCTTTGAAATCTAGAGCTCTAAGCTGAAAAAATTGCTAATTTGACTTTCATTTGGATTCTAATAGCATAAACTCTGTGTTCAAAGATCCTGCAAACATGCATGTAGTCCTCAATTTAAGATTTATTTGAGTCACAATGAACTGTACTTTCAACCTCTTTTTTTTTTTTGTACATCTCCTCATTCTTAATATGTACTACATAAAATGTTGCAGAACATAATTTGCTGATGTTATCATTCTCAGGTGTTCACTTGTGGTGTTCAGTGTTATGATTTACTAATTGAAATACTACTGCTTAGCAGGACTATGGTCTGGTCTACAGCGAAGGTGGTATTGATGTTGGGGTCATAAGGGATAGAAAGTTGTGCAATGTTCAACTCTAATGACATACGACGATTGAACTGTGCACTCACCCAACATTTTGACTCCTACTTCACTTTTATGATACTGACACCGACCTCATTGTAGACCAGGCCTATAAAACCCAATGCCATCAAGTCAATTCAGACTCATAGCAACCCTATAGGACAGAGTAGAACTGCCCCATAGAGTATCCAAGGAGCACCTGGTGGATTCGAACTGCTGACCTCTTGGTTAGCAGCTGTAGCACTTAACAGCTATGCCACCAAGGTTTCCACCAGGCCTATAAAAAACTTTATCTTATTCAGAACCTCAGATGTTAATTTGAAGCCAAGTTGTTCAAGTTTCTCAAACAGTAACACCTATACTTCTTTCCTCAATAATATATCTAGCAAAAGAAGTCATGCCACTTTAATTTTTAATCCAGAAAAGATAATGAGGAAATCTCTAGCCACGGAAAGAAAGATCAAGATCATTACAGCCTATTACAATGGGAAGAAAGTCAAAGAAATAACGTATGAGGAATGACTGTATCATTTGACCATTTTGACAATGTTTAAGGAGTAGAAAAGAATTTTGGAGGCAGTTAAAGGAAAACTGGGCATAAATTCAATAATTTTAACAAAGAAGAAGCAAAAGCCAGTCCTTGAGATTGAGAAGCTGATAATGATTGGGATAGAAGACCAAATCCATAAGAAGATGCCTGTAAGTTTACGGATGATACAAATGAAAGCATGCAGCCTTTTTGAAAACACAGCAAAGAAAAGACTACCATGAGTTTAAAGGCCACCAAGGGCTGATTCCATCTCATGGCATATTTGGCTTAAATAACAAATATTGCAATGCATATTTGGCTTAAATAACACACCTATAATTGGAGATGCAGGAAGACCGATGTTGAAAGCTGCTGAAGAATTCAAGGATGGGCTATACAAGATAATACAAGGTGAAGAAGGTCTCCCAGAGCAGAATTTCAATGTGGAAAAAACAATGTGGAAAAGGGTGCGAGAACAGACCTATTTTCATAAAGAGGTGAATTCAATGCCTGATTTCAAGGCATTTAAAGATTGAATTGCACTGCTGCTTGGAGAAAATGCTGCTGGATTTAAATCAAAACATTTTTTGTTTGTTTGTTTACCAATTTGAAAATCCTCAAGCATTCAAAAACATTGACAAAAATAAGCTGCCGGTCTACTACAGAAGAAACTCCAAGGCCTAGATGATGATTATGCTATTTGAAGACTGGCTTTTAAATTGTTTCATTCCAGACGTGCGTGCCTACTGCCTTTAAAAGAGCATTCCTTTCAAGGTTCTGCCATTACTTGAAAATGCCCCGGGCTATCCTCCTCACACAGATAATCTAAATTAAGGTATGAAATTGGTATATCCACCTCCCAATACAATAACTGTGATTCAGCCTATGGATCGAAGTGCAATGGCTACTTTCAAGGCATACCACCTTTGGACTACATTTGCTCAGGCAGTAGCTGTAACACATGGAGGTACTATAACATTACTTGATTTCTGGAAGAGTTATAATATTCTTCAATGTATCAAGAACATTGTGTTTTCCTGGTAGGAAGTTATGGGAAAATGCATGCAGGAAATTTGGGAAATAATATAATATGATGAAAGAGATCGGTGGAAAAATTGTCTATATGGATACGGCAAGACTGCTGAATTTAGAACTTGATATTGCTGAAGGAGGGCAATTGACAGATCAAGACTTAATGGATTTTGAAAAGGAAAGAAATTCTGAAGAAGAAAGGCATAATGAGGAAGAGGAAGAAGAGAAGTGGTCAAAAGTTTTTACAGTGAAAGGATCAGCTGAAGTTCTTTTCTAAACTAAATCAGTTTCAGTTGCTTGAAAACATGGATCCAAATGCCGATAGCATCTACAGGCAGATTCCGGAAGCAGTAAGATGTTATGGTGAAATATGTGAAGAAAAAAAAAGGACAATACAGGCAACTCTCACTAATTTTGTGACTAGAAATGCTATCCTCATTCCTAGGTGTAACCCGGATGATCCAGAATCTTTCATAAATGGAGTTATTATCACAACTGACAAAATGCCAGACTTGTCCAACTCTTCTTCATTGTCATAGTAAACTTTTATGATTTGTGTATTTTTTATGTATGTGTGCATTAAAATATATCTGTAAGCTTATATATATTGTTTCTACCCTCAAAGGCAAAAATATTGGCCTTATAAAGATACTGATGATAAAAGGTAATAGTAATGAAAACCAAAATATATATATATAGTATTTATGTCAAAACTGACTTATGGTGGAATCATCAGAACAAAACCCTATAGTGAGTCTGGACTACCTGTATTTCTTGAGTAGAATCTCTGTCATAGCTTGTTTTTTTTTTTTTTTTCTCTCTCTTTTTCAAACATGTAGTTCATAGAAAAAGAGATCGTTGGGGTTTCATCAAAATGATATGACTTTTCCAGCCAACATCTTAACTTAATCGACCTTGTATTTTACAGTCATTTTTCTTCTTTGCATAGATTTTGTGATGGAAACTCAATAAACTATTGACGAATTGCATAGTGATTGCCAAATACAGTGCATCAAAATGTGATTTAATTGCCCCCTTAAGATGTTAAAATTATGACTTCAATTTATTCTCTGAAAACTGTTGGAAATATCGTATCCCCTCAAAGAATGCATTTTTAATCTGTAAAGAAAGATACAAAAAGTAATCCGAAGAAAAGAGATTTAGATGGAGATATGGCAGCAAGAAACTCTCTTTCCTTCTTGCCTCTCCCCACAGCCACCTTGGTCAAAGTGCTAAATGGATATGGATTCAGGGAATGAGGATAAATTGAAGAAAACAAACAAATAAATATGAGGAGGGGTGGTGAATGTGGTAGAAATTGATTTTTCCTGAAAGCCAAACAATAGAACTCACACTGCTACTTTTTTCCTTACTTACTAAATTTAGGGCTCAAATAATTTTTTTTTTTTTTTTTTCCTGGAGCCTCCTGGGTTTTCCCTACCTGCATGGAATGTTTTCTCTTTAAAACTCTCAATTTTTTCAAGCTGTGGGGTGAAAGAGAGAGTACAATCAGTCTACTGCTTAAAGGGAAATTAAATCTGCATTGGCTTCCAGAAAAAAAAAAAAAAATTCAAACTTCTGTAAAAGATGAGAATAATAGAAGTAAAATAAGTCAGTATAAGATTGCTCTGAGCACAGATATCTTTCAGCTAAAAGCTTCTTTTTAAAAAACCACCATATAAAAGAGCATTCACTAGTCAATGTTATACTCTTTGGGAGTCAGGAATTAAAAGTTTGTGCTGCTTAATATAATCAAAGAATCTAAACATAAAATGAGTTGATTGTCATTTACTTTAATCTCACTTTTAACAGATAAGAGCAATGCATCCTAGGAAGATTAAGAACTACAGCTCTGACCTCCCAGCTTCCAACCTATGTGCTTTGCTGTATTAACAATCGTAGTTTTTCTTCTGTTGTTTTATTTAAACCACTTCTTTGTCTAGAAAATTTCGGAGCTGCCTTATATAACTTTACAGCTATTTTCAGTCCTTTGCAATATTTTAGTTACACAGTTTACTCTCACAAGTATGTTGATATTGAGTGCTGGGAGTCAATTTCAACTCATAGCAACCCCATGTGGCAGAGTAGAACTGCCCCATAGAGTTATCATGGCTGTAATCTTGACAAAAGCAGATCGCCAGGTCTTTCTCCCTTGGACTGATGGGTGGGTTCTAACCACGGATCTTTAAGTTTGCAGCTGAGCACTTGATCATTTGTGCCACTAGAGCTCCTTTCTCATGGATATGTTGTTAGGTGCCAAGGACTTTGTTACATCTCATACCAACCGTATACACAACAGTATGAAACATTGCATGGCCATGCACCATCCTCACAATTGCTGCTATGTTTGAGCCCAGTGTTGCAGCCATTTGTGTCAATCCATCTTATTGAGGGTTTCACTTTTTTTCTATGATCCTCTACTTTACCAAGAATGATGTCTTTCTCCTTGGACTGGTCGCTCCTGATAACATGTCCAAAGTATGTGAGCTGAAGCCTTGCCATCCTCACTTTCAAGGAGCTCTCTGGCTGTACTTCTTCCGAGACAGACTTGTTCGTTCTTGTGGCAGTCTGTGGTATACTCAATATTCTTCCCTCAAACCATAATTCAAATGCATCTGTTCTTCTTCACGCTTCCTTATTTATTGTCCGGCTTTTCCATACATATAAGGTGACCAGAATTACAATGGCTTGGGTCAGGCGCACCTTAGTCCTCAAGGTGACATCTCTGCTTCTTAACACTTTAAAAAGGTCTTTTGCAGAAGATTTTCCCAATGCAATACGTCATTTGATTTCTTGACTGCTGCAGCCATGGGCATTAATGTGAATCCAAGTAAAATGAAATTTGACAGTTTCAATCTTTCCTTCATTTGTCATGAAATTGCTTATTGGTGCAGTTGTGAGGATTTTTGTTTTCTTTATGTTGAGGTGTAATCCACACTGAATGTTGTAGTCTTTAATCTTCATCAATCAGTGCTTCGATTCCTCTTCATTTTCAGTAAGCAAAGTTATGTCATCTGCATATCTCAAGTTGTTAATGAGTCCTCCATCAATCCTGAAGCCCTGTTCTTCATATAGTGCAGCTCCTTGGATTATTTGCTCAACATACAGACTCAATAAGCATGATAAAATGATACAACCCTGAGACACACTTTCCCTGATTTTAAATGCTTTAGTATCCCTTTGTTCTGTTTGAACGACTGCCTCTTTGTCTATGTACAGGTTCTGCATGAGCACAATTAAGTGCTCTGAAATTCCCATACCTTGAAATTGACATCTGACATCAGCAATGATATCCCTCTTTCCATAGCCTCTTTTGAATCTGACTTGAATTTCTGGCAGTTCCCTGTGATGTACTGCTGCAACCACTTTTGAGTTACCTTCAGCAAAATTTTACTTGCATGTGATATTAATAATATTGTTTATGGAAGAATAAATTCAAGTTTCAAGTTGCAATTTTGAAGGACTCTATGGGCAAAATATTGAATGATGTAGCAAGTATCAAAAGAAGATGGAAAGAATGCACAGAGTCTCTGTACCAAAAAGATGTTGTCAATGTTCAACCATTTCAGGAGGTAGAATATGATGAAGATCCAATGGTACTGAAGGAAGAATTCCAAACTGCACCGAAGGCATTGGGAAAAAAAACAAGGCTCCAGGAATTGACAATACCAACTGAGATGTTTTAACAAACTGATGCAACACTGGAAGTGTTTACCTGACGATGCCAAGAAATTTGGAAGACAGCTACCTGACAAAAAAAAATCCATATATGTGGCAGATGATCCAATGGAATGCAGAAATTATCAAACGTTATCATTAATATGTCTCATGGGTATAGGAAATACGAAATACTCTTAGTAACCTCTTGATAAGAAAATTCTACAAATGAGTTAAAGTCTGAAGTCACAGAGTCTGGCAATTGACATACATTGATTCATATCTCCTGAAGCTGAAACCAAAATTTCCTTTGTTTGTCCTCCTGAATTCAGATAGGACTGTATCTTTGCTTCACATTTCGGCAACTGTGAGTATTGAACTCTGAGAATCTAACTTTGCCTTGGATAACTTCTCCAAGAACAAGGACTCAGTTTGTTTTCTAAACGTTTTGGATATAGGCCATTAAAGTGGAAGCAACTTTAATAACATCACGGGACCTGCGAACTGTTTCTACCATTTAGATGTAAAGCTCCTGAGACACCATGCCTTGCATCAACACAATGGTAGCTTCCCTGAATGAACTATGTCCTTTCCAGTGAAAGACTGCCAAAGTTGCAGATCCTGAATGAAGCCCCTTTCTACCTATGAGTTTAGAAACCTAAATGAGATTCAACACAAGTAAGAAGTGGGAAAGGATGGCATTTTTACTTTGATCTCATTGGAGTTAAACTCTTAAGCACGAGGTAATGTGATTTATGTCTGTAATTTAGAAGAGTTTATTTATTTAGACTTTAATTTGCCAGAGGATTTAATTTCTGATTTTAATATTTTTCTCTGTGTATTACAATGGAAGTGAGTTAACATTCAAATTCATGCTATCATTTTATCTCATTGCCTAACCTCTGATAGGCTACTTCAGATAATGTGGCTGGGTATAACATGGGCTGTCCTAGAGGTTGGATTTTCACCTTTTGGTACAAAAATTGGCTTACGATTCATGTGATGTACAATCCTGACCCATTTCAGAGGCTTTTGGTGGAAAAATCTACAATTCTAACCAGCATCCCAGATGGACACATGAAGAGTAGTTGTTGCAGAGGTGGATGAGTAACGGAGCTAATAAAACTTAAACTTGAGGGCACTCAACTTGCATGTGCCCCTCTGAAGGCCTTAGGAGGATTTCAACAATGTATTCACAGAGACATATATTTTGGTATAACTTGCAAATTTGAATATGTTAACTGCAATCAGTTAAGACCCTTGTCTCTTTACACTCTGACTTCTCTTTCATTTCAGTACATCTCATATTAAATGGTGTTCAAAGATCTACAGGCATTGTTTGAATCTAAGTAAAGGGAAAATAATTGGAGAATAGGTTTAGTGTAGGTGTATTGGAATTATAACTCAGTAGTTTATAGTAATGTCTATATGTGGTCAAGTTACTTCTAGCTGCCCTGATGTAGAAGTGACTCCTAGGAATATTTGTACTGACCAATGAGCTTTCTTAGCAGGCATGGTAACAAGCTGCAGAATCAGGGGTGTTATCATAATCCAAACATATCCAATGATGCCAATACCAGAAACATGTGGATAAAGAGGTATTCCTCATTACAGACCCAGAGGCATAGAACTGACCGTCAGACTGTAAAAGCATTCTTCAATTACCAAATGTAAGCAGGGGATTTATTTCTTATCTTTGTCTTGTCAGAATGAAAGCCCTATCATATCAGTATAATATTGGTAATTGAGAATATCCAGTTATAATTACATCATACATTTTCTTTTTTAAGGCAGAAATTGTGCAAACAGAATTTATCAAAATTCCTGTTTGTTTTATGAGTATCAAATGTGAACGTCCAAAGACACATATTTTATGCATTCCAGCTATTTATAATCAAAAAACAAATTGCAATCATGATGGCAAAAAAACTGAAATGCTATCTATTCTCTCTATAGAAAATGGCACTGAAAGTTTTGCCATATATAAAAAAATAGGAGAGGGAAATACAAGAAAACAAAAGTAAAATTCAGTAAATTTCACTAAATGTGAAATCCATACCTAATGCTATTGTTGTTGTTTAGGTGCCGTGGAGTTGATTTTGACTTATAGTGACCCTATGCACAACAGAACCAAGCACTACCTGGTCCTATGCCACCCTTAAAATTGTTGTTATGCTTGAGCCCATTGTTGCAGCCACTGTGTCAGTTCATCTCCTTGAAGGTCTTGCTCTTTTCTGCAGACCTCTACTTTAACAAGCATGATGTCCTTCTCCAGGGATTGATCCTTCCTGACAACATGTCCAAAGTATGTAAGACACAGTCTCACCATCCTTGCTAATAAGGAGCATTCTGGTTGTACTTCTTCCAGGGCAGATGTGTTCGTTCTTTTGGCAGTCCATGCTATGTTAAATATTCTTCTCCAACACCACAATTCAAAGGCATCAATTCTTCTTCAGTCTTGCTTATTCACTGTCCAGCTTTCACATGCATATAATGTGATTGAAAATACCATGGCTTAGATCAGGCACACCTTAGTCTTCCAGGTGATATCTTTGCTTTTCAATGCTTTAAAGAGGTCCTTGGCAGCAGATTTACCCAATGCAATGCCTCCTTTAATTTCTTGACTGCTGCTTCCATGGGTGTTGACTGTGGATCCAAGTAAAATTGACAACTTCAATCCTTTCTCCATTTATCATGATGTTGGTTATTGGTCCAGTTGTGAGGATTTTTGTTTTCGTTACATTGAAGTGCAATCCATACTGAAGGCTGTGGTCTTTGATCTTCATTAGTAAATGCTTCAAGTACTCTTCACTTTCAGCAAGCAAGGTTGTGTCAACTACATAATGCAGGTCGTTAATGAGTCTTCCTCCAATCCTGATACCGTGTTCTTTTTCATACAGTCTCTAGCTTCTTGAATTTGCTCAGCATACAGATTGAACAGATATGGTGAAAGGATACAACCCCCACGCACACCTTTCCTGACTTTAAACACTCAGTATCCTTTGTTCTGTCTGAACAACTGCCTCTGATCTATGGAAAATCTCCTCATGAGCATAATTGTTTCGGAATTCCGATTCTTCACAATGTTATCCATAACTTGTTATGATCCACATAGTCGAATGCATTTGCATAGTCAATAAAACACAGGTAGCCTTCCTTCTGGTATCCTCTGCTTTCAGCCAGGATCCATCTGACATCAGCAATGATACTCCTGGTTCCACATCCTCTTCTGAAACCAGCCTGAAATTTTGGCAGTTCCCTGTCAATATGCTGCTACAACTGCTTTTGAATGGTCTTCAGCAAAATTTTGCTTGTGTGTGATGTTAATGATATTGTTCTATAATTTCCTCATTTGGTTGGAACACCTTTCTTGGAAACAGGCATAAATATGGACCTCTTCCAGTCATTTGACCAGGAAGCTTTCTTCCATAATTCTTGGCATAGATGAGTGAGTACTTCTGGTGCTGCATCCGTTTGTTGAAACATCTCAGTTGGTATTCTGTCAATTCATAGATCTTTGTGTTTTTCTTCCATAATGTCTTCAGTGCAGCTTGGGCTTCTTCCTTTAATACCATTGGTTCCTAATCATATGCTACCTCTTGAAATGGTTGATATAATGACTCTGTGTATTCCTTCCATCTTCTTTTGATGCTCCCTGCCTTGTTTAATATTTTCCCCATAAAATCCTTCGCTATTGCAACTGGAGGCTTGAAATTTTTCTTCAGTTCTTTCAGCTTGAGAAACGCCGAGCTTGTTCTTCCCTTTTGGTTTTCTATCTCCTACTCTTTGCACATGTCATTACAATTCTTTACATTGTCTTCTCAGGCCGCCCTTTGAAAGCTCTTATTCACTTCCTTTACTTCGTCTTTTATTCCTTTTGCTTTAGCTGCTCGACGTTTGAGAACAATGGTCAACACATTAAATCTGTTCCTGAGATACTTTCTAAATTCAGGTGGGATATACTCAAGGTCATATTTTGGCTGTCATGGACTTCCTTTGATTTTTTTCTGTTTCAGCTTGAACTCACATATGAGCAATTGATGGTCTGTTTCACAGTTGGCCCCTGGCCTTGTTCTGATTGATGATATTCAGCTTTTCCATTGTCTCTTTCCACAGATGTAGTCGATTTGATTCCTGTGTGTTCCATCTGGCGAGGTCCATGTGTATAGTCGCCCTTTATATTGGTGAAAAAACATATTTGCAATGAAGAAGTCGTTGGTCTTGCCAAATTGTATCATTTGATCTCTGGCACTGTTTCTATCACCAAGGCCATATTTTCCAACTACTGATCCTTCTTCTTTGTTTCCAACTTTTGCGTTCTAATCAACAGCTAATTATCAATGCATGGTGATTGCATGATCGATCAATTTCAGACTGCAAAAACTGATAAAAATCTTCATTTTCTTCATCTTTGCCCTTACTGGTTGGTGCATAATTTGAATAACAATCATATGAACTGGTCTTCCTTGTAGGCTTATGATTATTATCCTAATCCTGACAGTGTTGTACTTCAGGATAGATCTTGAAATGTTCTTTTTGATGATGAATGCAACACCATTCCTCAAGTTGTCATTCCTGGAATAGTAGACTCTATGATTGTCCGATTCCAAATGGCCAATACCAGTCCATTTCAGCTCACTAATGCCTAGGATATAAATGTTTATGTGTTCCATTTCATTTCTGACAATTTCCAATTTTCCTAGATTCATACTTCGCATATTCTAGGCTCCAATTATTAATGGATGTTTGCAGCTGTTTCTTTTCATTTTGATTCATGCCACATCAGCAAACGAAGGTTCTGAAAGCTTTATTCCATCCACTTCAGTAAGATCAACTCTACTTTGAGGTGGTAGCTCTTCCCCAGTCATCTTTTGAGTGCCTTCCAGCCTGGGGGGTTCATCTTCCAGCACTATATCTGACAATATTTGATGTTATTCTTAAGGTTTTCACCTGTCTGTCAGTTTGTCATGGTGTGGGGGCTTAGGTGTTGCTGTGATGCTGGAAGCTATACAACCGGTATTCAGATACCAGCGGGGTCACCCATGAAAGACAGGTTTCAGCTGAGCCTCCAGACTAAGACAGACTAGGAAGAAGGACCTGGTAGTCAATTTCTGAAAAGAATCAGCCATATACAACAGGAGCCCCTAATTTTTTTTCTTTTACCACTTATATATTGTCTGTTTAGTGTTTTTCCATCCCCAACCCTCCCCTCTCATAACCATCAAAGATTGTTTCTTTTTGTGTGTAAATTTTTTGGTACAGTACTGGTCTCATACAATATTTGTCCTTTTGTGATTGACTTATTTCACTCAGCATAATGCCCTCCAGATTCATCCGTGCTATGAGATGTTTCACAGATTTCATTGTTCTTTACCTTTGCACAATACAGTTTGTTTCATTTGTTGAAGGGCATTTAGATTGTTTCCATCTTTTTGCAGTTGTGAACAATGCTGCAGTGAACATGGATGTCCGTATATCTATTCATGTGATGACTCTTATTTCTCTAGGATATATTCTTGGGAGTGGGATTGCTAGATCTGACAGTATTTCTATTTCTAGCTTTCTAAGGAAGCACCATAACATTTTCCAAAATGGTTGCATCATTTTGCATTCCCACCAGCAGTGCATAAGAGTTTCAATCTCCCAGCAGCATCTCCAACATTTGTTGTTTCCTGTTTTTTTGATAAAAAAAATTTTTCTTTTTTTTAAGAATAATGTCTGTGGTGAAATGGTATCTTATTGTGGTTTTGATTTGCATTTCTCTAATGGCTAGTAATTGCAAGCATTTCCTCTGGAGTCTGTTGGCCATTTGAATGCCTTCTTTGGTGAAGTGTCTGTTCATTTCCTTTGCCCATGTTTTAATTGGATTATTTGTTTTTTTGTTGTAGAGGTGTTGGATTTTCTTGTAGATTTTAGAGTTTGGCTTTTGTCTGATTTGTAATAGCCAAATTTTTTTGTTTTTTTCCCAATCTGTAGGTTCTCTTTTTACTCTTTTGGTAAAGCCTTTTGATGAGCATAGGTGCTTAATTTTTAGAAGATCCCAGTTATCTAGCTTATCTTCTGGAGTTTGTGTGTGCTGTTGGTTGTGGTTTGTATCCTGTTAATGCTGTGTATTGGGGCCTCTAGCTTTGATCTTATTTTTTCTTCTATGAACTTCGTAGGTTTTGGCTTTATATTTAGGTCTTTGATCCATTTTGAATTAGTTTTTATATATGGGATGAGGTACAAGTCCTGTTTTATTATTTATTTTATTTATTTTTTTGCAGATGGATATCTAGTTTTGGCAACAACATTTGTTAAAAAGACTGTCTTTTCCCCATTCGATGGGCTTTGGGCCCTTGCCAAAGATCAGGTGACCATAGGTGGATGGATTTACATCTGGGTTCTCAATTCTGTTTCATTGGTTGATGTATCTGTTGTTGTACCAGTACCAGGCTGTTTTGACTACCATAGATGTACATTAGGTTCTGAGGTCAGGTAGTACGAGCCCTCCTACTTTATTCTTCTTCTTCATTAGTGCTTTATTTATCCAGGGTTCTTCTTTTTCCATAAAAAGTTAATGATAATTTTTTCCATCTTTTTAAAGAATGTTGTTGGCATTTGGATCAGGATGGCATTGTATTTGTAAATTGCTTTGGATAGAACTGTCATTTTCACAATGTTAAGTCTACCTATCAGTGAGTATGGTGTGTTTTTTCATTTATGTAGATCTCCTTTGGTTTCTTGCAGTAGTGTTTTGTAGTGTTCTTTGTATAGGTCTTTTACATCCCAGGTTAGATTTACTCCTAAGTATTTTATTTTTTTAGGGCCTATTATAAATGGTATTATTTTCCCGATTTCCTTTTCATCGTTTTCTTTATTAATGTATAGGAATCCAACCGATTTTTGTATGTTTATCTTGTGTCCTCATAATCTGCTGAATCTTTCTATTAGTTTCAGTACTTTTCTCATGGTGTCTTTTGGGTTTTCTATGTATAGTATCATGTCATCTGCAAATAAGGGCAGTTTAACTTCTTCATTACCAATTTAGATGCCCTTTATTTCTTTTTCTTGCTTTATTGCTCTAGCTAGGACTTCCAGCACAATGTTAAATAGAAGTGACAACAAAGGGCATCCTTGTATTGTTCGTGTTTTCAAGGGGAATGTTTTCATCAGCCTCTCTCCATTAAGAAAAATGTTGACCATTGGTTTTGCATAGATGTCCTGTATTAAGTTACAGAATTTTCCTTCTATACCTATGTTATCAAGAGTTTTTATCAGGAATTGGTGTTGGACTTTATTGAATGCCTTTTCTTTGTCATTTGAGATGATCATGCAATTTTTTTTTCTTTCCTTTTATTTAAGTGGTGGATTACATTGATCAATAGTCTAATGTTGAACCATCCCTGCATACCTGGTATGAATCCTACTTGGTCATGGTATAGGTAGATAGATAGATAGATAGATAGATGATAGATAGATAGATAGATAGATAGATAGATAGATAGATAGATAGATAGATGATAGATAGATTAGGTACATAAATGATAGATAGATGATAGACAGATAGATATTGATATGATGCTGATTTCTATTGGCTAGAATTTTGTTGAGAATTTTTGCATCTATATTCATAAGAAATATTGGTCTATAATTTTATTTTTTTGTGTTGTCTTTGGTATTAGGGTTAAGTTGGCTTTGTAGAATAAATTTGGAAATATTGCTTTCTTTTCTATGTTCTGAAATAGTTTGAGTAATACTGGTGTAAGCTCTTCTCTGAATGTTTGGTAGACTTCTCCAGTGAAGCCATCTGGGCCAGGGAGGAGGCCCTATTTTGTTTTTTGTTAGTTTCCTGGTATCAACTAACAAATAACAAAATTATAATATCTTATTTGAGAGGTGGCAAAAGATATTGCCACCGTGAAACAAGAACAGGATTCTGTATAAAAGAAACACTGAGGAAATAAGAACTCTTAGAAATGTATACACAACAGGAACTTCTGGGAACTGAACATATAATAACAAAAATATAAATAGCAAAGAAGAATTTTTAAGATAGGCTTGAAAAAATCTCCTAAAATGCAGAACAAAAGTTATAAAAAATAGGAAAGAGGAAAACAAATATGTATATATATATACACATATATCAGTCTAGAATATCAGCCTAGAACATCCAATTATCATTATAATTAACCAAAGCTCAAAAATTTTTTTTTTTTCAAAAAGGGGAGAATAGAGAAAAAGGAGTAGATGAAAGTATACAAGAAATAATTTTTTTAAATTCCAAAATAAGTAAACATAAATTTCCAGATTGAAAGAGCTAGCTAAATAGTCACCATGTTAAATGGAATAAAAGAATCACAGCAAGGCAGAGTTTAGGCAATTTCCAAACACCACAGATGAACAGAATGGCCTACTGGAGAAAAAAAGTGCTTGGGGAGAGAGAAAAGAAAAGAAAGATTCTATACAAAGAGACTGGCACCAGAATGACATTGAATATTTGAACAGCAAGACTGTAAAGTGCCTTTCAAAATCCTAAAGAAAAATTATTTCCAAACTAGAAATCTATATCAGACAACTTATCAATCAAGCGTGAGGATTGAACAAAATTATGTGAAGAGGAGGAAAGTCTCAAAAACCAAAAAAAAATTTCTTTCATAGAACTCCTTCTCAGGAAATTATCGAAGGATGCTGTCCACAAAAATGAAAGAGTAAAATAAGAAGGGAAGTTCAGGGACCCAGAGAAACAATATTGCAGCATGGGAGGGTAGATAAAGGAAACGGCAACAGTGATTGTTGTATGACAAATTGAGATATTACTCTAAATCCAGATATCCTAGTAAAAGAAAAATTATATTATGCAGCACAATGATGAATACCTTGGGGTTCTATTGCTGCTATAACAAAAAAAAAAAGTATATGTGTGCTATAACAAGTCATCATAAATTTATGAACCGAGAACAACACCCATTGATTATCACTCCATTCTGTAGGTCAGAAATGCCTGGACTTGATTGCGGCCATAAGACTCGGCTCAGGATATTGCTGGTCTAAAACAAATGTCTTGTCTTGCCTGGGCTCTTAATCTGGAGGCTATAGGCGAGAACTGTCTTTCAGATTTTCTCAAGTTGTTTGCAGAATCCAGTTCTATGCTGCTGTAGGACTAAGCTCTTCATTTTTACACTGCTTTTGGCAGGGACCATTCTCAGCTTCTAGTTGTTGTTGTTGTTGTTAGGTTCCGTCGAGTCAGTTTTGACTCATAGTGACTGTGCACAACAGAACGAAACACTGCCAGATCCTGTGCCATCCTTACAATCGTTGTTATGCTTGAGCTCATTGTTGCCGCCACTGTGTCAATCCACTTCGTTGAGGGTTTTCCTCTTTTCCACTGACCCTGTACTTTGCCAACCATGATGTCCTTCTTCAGGGACTGATCCCTACTGAGGACATATCTAAAGTATGTAAGACCCAATCTCGCCATCCTTGCTTCTAAGGAACATTCTGGTTGCACTTCTTCCAAGACAGATTCGTTCGTTTTTTTGGTAGTCCGTGGTATATTCAATACTCTTTGCCAACACCACAATTCAATGCGTCAATTCTTCTTTGGTCTTCCTTATTACTTGTCCAGCTTTCACATGCATATGAAAGGATTGAAAACACCATGGCTTGGGTCAGGTGCACCTTAGTCTTCAAGGTGACATCTTTGCTCTTCAACACTTTAAAGAGGTCTTTTACAGAAGATTTACCCAATGCAATGAGTTTTTTGATTTCTTGACTGCCACTTCCATGGCTGCTGATTGTGGATCCGAGCAAAATGAAATCCTTAACTGTAGAAGACCTAAAGTATTCTTATGTAGAAAGAGGCCAATCAATAATAACTAAATTTGAGAATAGAAGCAAATCATTTGTAAAGATAGAAATAAATTCTAAGACATTTTGGCTAAATGAATTAAAAGTATATACCTTGGGAAAGTGGAACAGGAATGATTAGGGTTTGCGGACAGGAGAATACTTTTTATAATTATAAACATTGTACTACAATTTTATTTTTGTAAAATTAAAATTAAGAAGCAGAATATGCATAAAAAAGTATCAATTCATTCTTTTAGTTACTGAACCACCCTTCTTAAGCATGTTACATGGGCTTGTCCTGAAGGATTATGAGTTATATTTTGTCTCCTCTCTGATATCCATTTTGTTCACGAGTATTAGTACACATCAGTAAAAAAGGGTGATGGCAGCTGAGTTTATCCAAGTGAAAAATTAGTATGCTCAAATAATAAGACTTGAATTTTAGTCTCATAACTTTCTTGTAAATGAGCTATAATCTAAATTGGTTGATCCAGTTTGAGAACCTTGAACTAATGATAATGAGGCAATGTGGTACATTTGATTAGTTTACTTAAATAAATAATACACTTTGATTAAAATATATGTGAAAAGATATTTAATCCTACTTCGGTAAAAATTTAACTTCTAGGACAAATTAGCATTTTGTAAGTGTTAATGGCTAGTATATCTCTGTGACAAAGAGGGTCTTGTCATATAAGGGAAATAACTCCCAGTTGAGGCTATACCACAAAACTCCTTTTAATCCTGACCATCAGGTTATAAGACCTGATGATTGCTATAGTTACTTTCCTCTGTAATATTTTAATGAATTTATTAAATTGGAAAGCGTGTGCTTTTATACACAGCAGTAAATATTTTTATAAAACTGTTATTGTACAAGGAAAAGGATATCATTTTTCCAAGGTTTTATATAGCAGGAGAAAAAAAAAAAACTAAATATTTTGAAAACTCATCACTTTTGCAGAGGTATTTACATGTTTCTCATACGTCTTAAATTTAATTATCCAAAACCTATTAAAGTATGTAAAAATCCCTTCCTATTGACAAATAAAGCAAAACAATCCATTCTAGGGTTATCTACATTAAGTAGTCATTATTCATAATCGAATCTGCTAGGTGCTCCTTGGAAAGTCTATGGGGCAGTTCTACTCTGTCTTATAGGGTCGCTATTTTTTTTTTATGAGTCACAATTGACTCGACGGCAGTGGGTTTAAGTAAAATTTAAATTATTAGCAGCAGCAGAAATTTCTTCAGGTAGATTTCTTTAGTAAATACCAATTGCTTAAAAATGAGCAATTAGTCAAATTTCATGAAAGAAAACAGATGCAGTAATTAATTACTTTTTAAATGGGAATTGAAAGAGTAACACAAAGTAGATGAGTTCCTTTGTTTAGTATCTCAGTAATATAGAAACTATGAAAAATTCAGAATAAGCATTAATCATTCATGAGACAATTAATTTTAATTAAGGCAAGTACAGAATCCCATATGGTTTTAGACATCATCTATTCATTAATACAAACAGTCTGAGAGGAGCCGTTTAGAGCATTTGGGTTGACAGCAATGGTGGACTGCCGTAGAGACACCTGGTCAAACATCCTTTAATTTTTATCCTGCTGTGCATCAGTGGACAATAATCCATGTTTAACGGTCTTTGGCACGATGGATTGTGTGAGAGGAATTTATTGTGTCCATTTTTCTTTGAAAATCCGTATCACACACTGTGCTTTCTCCTTGGGAAATAGGATGTGCTCTCTTCACACATTTTTCTGATATGTGCTCTCTTGGTGTTATTTTGAATATGCATATATTTCTCTCTTTCCCTCACATCCACAGGCATACAAATGCATGCAAACACACTTCCAACAGAACTTGGATACTGATTTTTTTTTTTTTTTTTAATATGGTATATTCTACCTGTATTAGCTACCTTTTGTTGCATAGGAAATTGCCTCTAAAACTTAAAGGCTTGTGATGGTTAAGGTTGTCTATCTACTTGGCTGGGATATGATTCTCAGTGTTTTGGCGGTTGTATAATATTGTGATCACTTCCCTGTTGAGATTTGATATGTAATCAACTCCATGATGGGATCTGCTGTGAATAGCTAAACAATTGAAAGAGGGTTGCCTTGGTGTATGGCCTGCATCAAAAATAAGCATTCTGGCAAGGCTCAGGGGCTTTTTGCTCCTGTTCGCCTGACCTCTGGCTCTTGGAACTTGAGCTAGAAGCTTACCTGTGGTCTTGCCTACCCATGTGGGATTCACTGGTGTTCCTGAAGATCAGTGAATCCCTGCTCTCTGTCCTGCTGGTCTTGGATTCACCAGCCCCCGTGTCTATGTGAATGAGGAGAGGCCTCTATCTTGACCCAAGGTCTTTGGAGGTTCCAGCCTCTACAACTGTGTGAGCCGTTTCCTTGATATGAATACCTCTCTCTCTATATATATTCATATGCTTCTTTAGAGAACCCAGCCTAAGACAAGGCTTAACACAATTATAATGTGCATTATGTCACACATTTCCTGTAGGTCAGAAATTCAGGGGCTGCACAACTGGTTGAGATGGACTGACATAATAGCCACAGCAATGGACTCAAACAACGACAACCATAAAGACAGTGCAGGAGCGGGACACGTTTTGTTCTGTTACACAAAAGGCCACCATGAGTCGGAGATGACTCTATGGCAACTAACACAAAACAACATAACTGGTTAGTTCCGGTGGAGATCTCTGGTAAAACTGAAGTTAAGATTCCAGCTCGGGCTGTAGTCATCTGAAGGTTTAACTGGGGCTGGTAGATCTGTTTCCAGCGTGGCTCATTCTAATGATGGTCAGCAGGTGATGTCACTTCTTGCTAGCTGTTGTCAAAAGAACTTATGTCTTTGCCAGCAAGATCTCTCCTTAAGACTGCTTTGGTGACCTTACACTTGGTAGTCAGTTTCTCATAGAATGAATGATCCCAGACAGAAAGGCATAAGTTGCAAAGTCTTTTGTGACCTAGCTTTAGAAGTCATACACCATTTTACAATAGTTCATTGGTTACACAGATCGGATCTACCCAGTATAGGAGGGGTTACATAAAGGTATGAATACCAGGAGATGAGAACCATGCGAGGCTGTCTTGGAGGCTGGTTACCACACTGTCAAAAGTTATGGAGTTATAGTGAGCACTTTAAGCCTATGGGCCGTCTTCATTCTCTCTCTATCACAGCTTTTATCCAAAATATTACCATATGTGACATAAATGAGAAGGTGTTTAATAAGTAAAGACATCACTTTCAAGTAATATACCAAAGTATATCCCACTGGATTTCATCCTTCTATAAATTAATAATAAAACTATCTCAATATCATATATAAGAATCATATTAAATAGAATGTATTTTAAATTATTATTTTGTAAAAGGCGCTGGATTTGGGCCGTATCAGACTAATTGCATTGTTTTATTAAGACCTCTGTTAGTTTTTTGAGGCACTATTTTGTTATCAATGGCCTTTCATCTCAAAGACACAAAAGACAGTCCAGTTGAAATAGCTAACCTCTTACAGAAAGCATTGAGCCAAATGGAGAAATGCTTTCTGATTTATGGAAGTAAGTTTTAAAACATTTTAATATTAATCAATAGTTTTTCTCTTAGTAAACCACGTTTAATAGACTGTATGCCAGCATTGTTTATATTAAGAACTCTTAACATTGCTTCGAGTGATACTATTTTGAATTTTATTACTTCTGAGAGTTGAAAATTCAACTCTAAAATATCATAAATGTCATTTTTTTTGGTATTGGGTATAGAAAGTGTTACTTTTAAACAGTAATTGCCTCTACTTTCTCTGAACCTGTCTAAAGTGATTCTTTTTATGTTGGAAGGAAAAGAAAAAGGAACTCAGTGACTTTTCAGACTTTTTAGAGCATCAAAAATGGTAGCCATTTTGATGCATATTTTATCCTCTTTGTTTAGTTTTACATCTTTCAAATGCTAATATAAAACTAATGTGATCATTAGGAAAAAAAAAAAAAAAACCTTAAAATTTAAAGGTATAAAGAAGAAGATATTTTATTTTATGAATTAATTATAGTGACCAAATTATTTTGTCTCATCATAAAACAATCGTTTTTACTTTTGCTATTACTCATACTTTTCTCATGAACAGCATCATTGATCTCATTTATCATTGGTACTTTTTCTGAAATAAACACATTTAAATTGTTTAAACTTGAAAAAATGCTTATATTGTGCCCTTTAAGCCATTACAATATTTTACACAATTTTATCCATAGTTAATGAAAATAAGGCAACAAATTTTCACACTGATCTACTTCGTGCAGCTTGCTATAACTAAGTAATTCAGCTAGCTAATCCAGATAATAATGTACAAGAGGAAATAACAGCTTAATAGAACAGTTTGGTCATCAGGACAAACATAATTATGTTTTATATTTGAACCCTATGAAGCAGTACTTCTCTGCACACATGGCATCAGCATTAGCTGGAATCAACTTAACAGCAACTAACAAAAACATCAACACATTTGAAGTAATAATAAAATTCTGTAATTTCCAGTTCCTTCAGCTTCATGTAGTGGAAATAAGTTCCCAGATGGGTTAACTGGTGACTTTTTTTTTTTTTTTTTTTTGTGTTAGTAGTCATATTCAGTTCAATGGGGTGTTAATATCAAACAGAAGTAGAAAATTCCCTTTTGTCCTACTGTCCTTACCATATTCATTCAGAATAAAAATCTGAAAATCCAATCCATACCCAACAGGAGTCTCTAGGGAGAGATACAGTAGGAAAAACATCATGGATTTCAACCTTTGAAAGATTTAAGATAATATCCTAGGAAAAGCAACTTCTGGAACACAACAAGAAAGAGAAGCAACTCACTGGACATTACTTTTCTCTCATTGAATACAAGGTGTTTGGTTTCATATCTAATTTTCACTTGTTTGCTACTCTATCATTGATATACTCCAATTCCTTCTTACTTACTTTCCAGGATGCTAAGTAATTTTTAACATATTTGATCTGTCTCCATGGCAATTTGATGTATATGTGCCCTGTTCAGATTTTGTAGAAGAGATTCTATTAGAGATTTTCAGCTAACTCACATCTGCTAGATCCAGAGGAATTCTCAACCAAATAATTTGCTCATCATGTCTACTTTGACTTCAAATGCTGCTGTCAGAAACATGTTTCTCACCTCCCACTTGTGAGAAACTTTAGTAATGTGCCTCTAGAAGGTTAGATGCTTGAAGATCAAGCATTATGAAAACATGGTTGAGGCAAAATGCAATTTCTCTTCCATTCTTCTAGTATTTTATTTGCTTTATGAAATTTTTTTTTTTTTTTTAATTGGTCATTGGTGACCTCGGTAGCATTTCAATGGCTGTCTCAGAAGCAGCTAAGTATATCAGTCAATTTCTGTAAAGCTCCAAGAAAGTGGTGAGAGAGACTATCACATGCTATATTCCTCCAACAGATTTTAGGTCTAGAAGCAACCCCTAGCCCAGCAGGTCTGAAACTTTTTTTTTTTTTTTTTTAATGAAGAAATATTTAGAGGACACCAGAAGGAAATCTCCTTTAATTCAGAAGTTTATCACTTGAAAGGGTTTTTAAAAAAATAAATAGAGCTTGATCTTCAAGTCTAAAAACAGTCAAATATTTCCAACACATAATTCCAACTTAAGTTAAAAGCTACAGGAGAAAGCAAGAAATCAAAGTCCCCCCATCTTTACCAATTCCTTTCAAAAAGAGAGGAAAATATTTGGAATATATATCAACTATCAATACCATGACAAACAAGAATTCCTGAGACCAGAAATAATCTGTGAAAATTCAGTAAAAAAAAGAATCTTAAAACTTTCATAGGCACTCACTGAATTAATGTGATCCATAGGAATACAAACAGAATGTTCCTTAGAAGCAAGGATGACAAAGCTTCGGCTTGCTTACTTTGGACACATCATCAGGAAAGACCAATTGCTAGAAAAGGATATCATGTTTGGTAGAGGGTCAACAAAAACAAGGTAAAACCTTACGGAGATGGTTTGACACAATAGCCACAACAATAGATTGAAACATACTAAGGATCGTGAAGATGGTGAAGGACCAGGCAATGTTTCCTTCTGTTATAAATAATGTCATTATGAGTTAAAGCCAACCCAATGGCAACTAACTATTGAACTAATGTATGATTTATAGGGATTCAAGCAGGAGTACCTTTCATCATGGCCTCAGGCAATATACCCTGCCAATCTAACACAGATTATAACATTCACGAGAGCAATGGTGCTCTTTGTTTTGTTCTTTGTAGCATAATATGTAGTCTACACTGACTACATGCTTTAAAAACACTCGGGGAAGCTTCAAGTACAGTGCATTGTACTTGTACCACAGTAATGATTATTACCTGATCAGCAATATCGTTTTGGACTGTGGCTACAGGAAGAGTGAGCATCATAAAGAGATTGTCAAAGATCCAATTTTAACAGTACAGACAGTTGGTGACTTATATTTTGGCAAAGGCTCATTTTGTACTTAGTAAAAAGAGAATAAATGTGTCTTTTGAAGTAAGGACATTTTAAGAAACGGTGATAGCCTAAGGATGATTCTTAAAATGTCAAAGCAATGTATATTTATTCTTTGTTTTATATGTTAGGGGCACCATGACTTAGGCAATGTCCTGCCACAGTAGAATCTAAAATCAAGTAGCATAGATGGTTATATAAACATTTTACAACAATACAGTGAAGAATGGCATGATAAATAGAGGTTTCCATTACAAGAAAAAGGTACAACTACTTCATTAGGAAAATAAGAAATGTGTGATAGGACTGAAAATCTTCTAAATATTTCAGGCTGTGGAAATGGCAGCTATTCTTTCTTTCTTTCGAAGAACATTTATGAAGGAGTTAGATGCTGGATGATATCAGGAGTCAAATAACATTGTGAATATACCTGAAACATATATGTCATTGGGCTTCTGGAAAAACACTCAGAAAGAAATAAAACCAAAAAAACTAGTTTGGGGCCAGATGAAGGAATGTCCTTAATGTCATCAAGAGATGGAACTTCAGACTGTAGGCACTCAAATGCCAGATTATTCTGAACAAACAAAAAGCAATAACAAAAACCCTCAGAATCAAAAAATAGCCCTGAATTTTGAAACCCTAGCAAGTGATATATTATTAGCAAAAATAAGTAGAAAAAAATTACAACTCAAGAACTTTAGTACTTTCTCATCTCTTCCCTTGTTCCTTTTTCCAAACTCTTGAATTTTTCTGTCAAGTAAATTTTGACTCATAGAGACACCGTGTGACAGAGTAGAAGACTACCCCATAGGGTTTTCTGGATTGAAATCTTTCTGGAATTAGTTGTAAATATGTGTGTGTGCATTTTGGAGAGACAGAAAACTTAATCCTAATGATTTTGATATCCCTATACAATTGCTGTACAACTGAATTGAATGTGTATCTAGCACTTGGTTATGTCAAAGAGCAAACTAGAGCTTCTGTTAAAATGAAAGCAAAGAGATTTATCGAAGGAACTGAGAAATCCTGATCAGGTAGCCCTTTGTAATGATTCATCAAGTACTCCAGTGAAAAGAATTTTTCACAGAGTTGAAGTACAGAAAATCCAGGAACTTACAAGGAAAATGATCTGTTTGGTTGGCATTTACAAAATTATGATTTAACAGGCACCAGACAATTGCAAGCTCCTAATTTTTTTTATAGTAACTGTTTTGCTAATCATAAAGTTAAGTCATTCAGCAGTTTAAACAGTTTCTAGGGACAGGCTGAGTTAATGTTCTTCCTGGAAGCATGCTATGAGGAAAAAGGGGAGGGAGGGCAGCTCTCAGGCTTCCTGAAGCATTCTGGCTAGCTGACCTTTGAAAGTCAGCTCAGAAAAAGCAGCAACCCCCCAAAATGGAGTCCAGCCTATGTTATTGGCAGAAGGCTCTCATGACACCAAGCACCTAGATTTTTTAAAAGCTCCTTCATAGCCCCTCTTTTGATCAAGCACATCTATAGAAAATTGCATACCACTATTATAAGAATGCTTTCTTCTGCATAGACTTACCAAATCATCTCCTTGCTATGTGTGGAGCCTCATCTTGAGGGTGAGCAGGTCACATATTGTCCACAGAGGAGTAACTCATCTTCTGCAAGGTCCTTTTCTGTTAGTTTTAAATGGCATGTTTATGAAATGGCCACCTTATCTAAATAGGCTTTTAGAACCCAGACCCACCCCATGAAAGGAAGCTGGGCACCATCTGTTTATTGGTGGCTGCCACCTTGATAAGCCTTTAAGATTCCAGTCACTATCATGCACAGGCACCACCACAGGTGTCTTTGCCATGTGATAGCATGGACCTCTGCTTCTGTGATCTTTTCAGAAGGGTTGTGTAAGAGCAGGGCTGAACTAATAAGAATACTTGGCAGAAAGGGGCATCAGCCAAAGTGAAGAGTTGAACTATTTTCTAAGGATCTACTGGTTCTTCAAAATAGCACGACCTTTTTTTTTTGCATAACAGGTAGTTCTACAAGCATTTGAAAAAACATTTCATAAAACAATTGATTAATCCCATAACAATTATTGTAATTACTAAGAGAATTAATCCAGTTTGTAAAATTGAACATAGCCAAGAACCAATCCCAGTAGGTAGGCAACTAAAAATATCAGGAAAAGGAAAGTATAGAGTATAGGGGTTAATGATTGGTTATGGATCAGCTCAGCTTCAGCTTGAAGTACTTTGAAATGTAAACGGCCAGCCATTTGGCCAGAAAGCAATGAGTCAGAGCCTAAGTGAATAGCCCCAGCAGGTTTAATTAGTTAAGAGCACATTCTTCTTGAAAATAAACTGCTATAATTTTATGTGAAGGGTCAGATGGCTCTGAAACACAGTAAGTCACGTACAAAAATGCATTGAACTAAAGCAAAGCAGCATTTTACAATTGTGGTAATAGAAATGATGAGGAATATAAATATTCCAAAACTGAGTAGCTGTTTTTTCTACCATACATCTGTCATGGATTGAATTGTGTCCCCCCAAAAATATCTGTGAACTAGGCTAGGTCATGATTCCCTTGTATGACTGTATGATTGTCTACCATTTTATCTTCTGATGTGATTTCCCTGTATGTTGTAAATCCTATCACTATGATGTAATAAGATGGATTAGCAGCAGCTAAAAAAAATTTTTTTTTTTTTTTTTATACTGATGAGGTCTACAAGAGTAGGTAGTGCCTTAAGTCAATCTCTTTTGAGATATATAAAAGTGAGCAGAGATACACGGGAACCTCATACCATCAAGAAAGCAGTGCCAGAAGCAGAGCATGTCCTTTGGACCTGAGTTTCCTGTGCTGAGATGCTCCCAGACCAAAGCAAGACTGATGACAAGGACCTTCTTCGAGAGCCAACAGAGAGAAAAAGCCTTCCCCTGGAGCCCTGAATTCGGACTTCTAGCCTACTAGACTGTGAGAGAATGTACTTCTCTTTGTTAAAGCCATCCACTTGTAGTATATCTGTTATAGCAGTGCTAAGACACCATCCAAAGAGGAAAATCAATTGTTCATAATTTCTTTTAAAGAGGAAACAAGATCATTAGATTGAGATACTACATGTTGCATACAATTAACATAGACTGCAATGTTAGCACTATTGTCAGGAAATAGGCACAGTAATCAGATTTTATTATGGCACAGGTACCTCCATGGGTTGCAGTGAGAATGTCAAGAGCCATTCTATTTTGGAGTTCTACTTTTGTCATCATTGCTATTTTGGTATTGCTATCTTAAAGTCCATGAATGCTGTCATTTAGGGCAGTCTGAACATATATGATTAATATTTCTGCATGTGCCATAACATCTTCAAGTCCTACTTGGGGTGTGAATACGCCCACTTAATGATCATACCAATGAGACACTGATGGAGACCACTGAATCCTTAATATAGGAGCATTAACTGGTAAAGGGAATTCAGTTAAAAAATGTCTTTTAGTTGGCTCAGGCCCAGAGTGCATCTTCCAGTCAGCCTGACAGGAGCCAGCTTGGGTCCACAGTGCATCTTCCAATCAGGCTGGTGGGAGCCACAGCCAAAATTGGTTCCACAAAGCCAAAAGGTGCCCTTAGGGGCAACCTAATAGAACTTTGTTGCCTGTCAGTGGCAAACCAATCAGTAGCTTGTAAGGTTATAATGGATGCACATTGGGACATTCAAAGCCATCCCACAGGTCTGGTGAAGGCTGCGTTATTCATGTGGGTATGGTTAGATTGTTCCCAGCAAAGGGGGAGCAACCTTAGTCTTTCCGCTTGAGGAGTTAACCAGACGAATCTGTCCCACAATTGTTGATATGGACCTACAATATGAAAAGTGCCGTTTGTGGTGTTGGAAGATTATTTAGCTAGCCCTTCTTGAGCAAAGGTATTCAGTAAAATAAGGGTTGTGTTAAGACTAAAGTTTTCAAAAAAAAAAAAAAAGAGGCCATTTATCAATGGAATACATAGTAATAGTGAATTCTTGAAATAATGAACTGTTTTTCCAGTATGTATAGTCACCTAGTTCAATAGTAGGAAATTTTTGCATTTGTAAATTTTAGCTATCAAATCTTCTTTAACTTGTTAAAGATTTTTTTTAGTAATTCAGGTTGAATTAAATTATAATCAGAATCAGTTGAAAAATAAGACGGTGTCATAAATCTTCCAGTAATAATTTCATGCAGGGTGAATTTATGTGGCCTGAATGAGTGGACTTCAAATTTAGAAGGACTAAGGGAAGGATTTTATTCCAGGATAAGCTTAAGGACTCAGAAATCTTACCTAATTATTATTATTATTTTTTTTGTTTGTTTATTATACCACTTGTTCCTTGTACTAGCCTGGAACATTATGGATGATAAGGGCAATGAAGTCTCTGATACATAGGAAAAAATGTTGCATATCTCTTCAATTGCTTGTCGAGTAAAACGTGTTGCTCTGCCACTGCAAAGAATCGTTGATGTTCTCCAAGTGGGGACTATGTTTTCAAGAAGTTTCTTAGCTCCAAATGTTGCAGTGACACAGTGGCTAGGAAAAGCTTCTACCCAATGTGAAAATCTGCAAACCATCAATAGTACATATTTGTAACCATCTGAAGGTGGGAGCTGAATAAAATCAAGTAGACATTGAAGCACAGGTCATGAAGGTAATGGGTTTCTATCAAGTGAAATTTTAAAAGGTTGACTGAGTTAAGGTGGGAACAAACAAAGCAGTCAGAAGCAACATGCTCGTTGGCTTCAAAAATTTTTGCCCATCAGCATTTCTTTAAAATTGCAGTCATTTTCCCTCATTCTAAATTGTATTTGCAGCTTTGGTGGTGAGTGGTTAAGAGCCATGGCTGCTAACCAAAAGGTTGGCAGTTTAAATCCACCAGCTGCTCTTTGGAAACCCTCTGGGGCAACTCTTTTCTGTCCTATAAGGCCCCTATGAGTAGGAAGTCTCGATGGCACCCAAAAACAACAACAAATGATATTTTTCATGAAGAGCTTTCAACATGGAATGATTTGAGTAAAACAAGGCTCTGATTAGGCCCTAAGCAAAATTTGTTACAGGACCCTGAGAACAATCTGTTTTCTTCCATTTTTTCAATTTCTTCAGTTGTAGCTAAACTGATTTTTTACTAATTCCTCTAAAGTTAAATTGTTAAGGATATGAGTATTTATTAACAAATCAAAGTAATCTTTTACTGTTTTCATTAACCAAAAAACCAAACCCACTGCCGTCGAGTCGATCCTGACTCATAGCAACCCTATAGGACAGAGTAGAACTGCCCCTTAGAATTTCCAAGGAGCGCCTGACAGATTCAAACTGCCAGCCTCTTGGTTAACAGCTGTAGCACTTAACCATTAAGCCACCAGGGTGGGCTAAGAAAATACAAGAGGCAGCTTGTTTGGTTATTTATCAGCAAGGTTGTTCCCTCTTATTTTTGCAGTCTGAAGGACTCCTTTTAGGTTGATGAGCCTGTATTTTTTATTACTGCAGTCTCAGAGAGTAGTAATAAAGACTCCGAAAGTTCTACTAGTAAAGCACCATTTTTTATGGCGTTACAGAAGAGATTAGAAACCCTCTCTGTTTTCCTAGCATGCCAAAATTATGGGCCCCAAAAGTGTATTTAGAATCCATGTAAACATTCACTGACCTCCCTTCAGCAAGTTGCCAGGAGCCCCGGTGGTACAGTGGTTAAGAGCTTGGCTGCTAATCAAAAGGTTGGCAGTTTGAATCCACCAGCTGGTCCTTGGAAACCCTATGGGGCAGTTTTACTGTGTCCTATAGGGTTGCTATGAGTCAGAATTAACTCAAAAACAGTGCATTTGGTTTCTTTTCTTTCTTTTTTTTTTGCTTAGTAAGAGCAATTAATTCAACTTGTTGGGTTGAAGTAGCCTTGGGAAGGACTTGATTCTCATGAACCTCAGTAAAGGCTGTGATGGCATACCCAGCACGACAGAGAGACCCAGTAGCATGAGGCTTCAAATAGAAACCAGCAACAAACAGAACCAATAAGAATTAACCAAAGAAGTTTATCTTAAATCTTTTCCAGGAGTTAAAAGCTGTTCAGTTAATTTAAGCAATTATGTTTTTGGTAATCCTTTTTGTAAATTTCTGGAAGTAGAGTGGTGGGATTTAAATAAGCCACAGAATATAGCCTAATATTAGGTGCAGCCAGGAGGAGCACTTCATAAGTGATTTGGCTGGAGGAAAGATGTGTGTCAAAGCAGAGTTAAGAGCTGCAGGTACTGCATGGGAAACATAAACATTTGGAAACATTCCAGCAGTGCATCTGCAGTGCTTTCAACTAGTTTTGTCTTGGCAGCAACAACCCTGAGGCAAGGAGGGAACCTTTTAGGTACAGGGCCAAGCTGCAGGCTGTAGTAGCCTACCGGCATCTGATGTTCTCTATGCTTCTGGGTTAAATTGCCTAAACTGTTTCCAGAGGCTTTGTGTACAAACAGGGAAAAGTCTAGGTAATAGTTAAAAAAGCCTAGTGCAGGTGTGTTTGCTACAGCTTCTTTTAGTTTAATATCAGCTTCCTGATACTACGGTGCGATTTGGAAAGAATCTGGTTCAAAGGCTTTCAAGTATTTATACAGAGGTTGGGCTTACAAGGAAAAGTTAGGAATCCAAATTCCAGCCTCAAATCTCCAGAAACACAAGTAATTGTTTCTTAGTTTTGGGGATAGGAAAAACAAAAAGTTTCTTTCCATTTCAGATCAATAGAAATTCCTTCTGCAGAAATCAAATGATTGAAATAGTTAACAAAAGACAAGGCCAATTTTATTTTTTATCTAGAAACTTTATTCCCTCTGGCAACTAAATGTTTTAATAAGATTATACTCTCATCAGTGCAGACTTACTAGTAGTTTGAACATATTGCAGTAATTTAGATTAATTTTTAAATTGGAGTGGCTGTAAATCAGCATGAAAAGCTTGAAAGAAATAGCTAGGAGATGTGGTAAACCCCTGAGGCATTGCAATCCAGGTAAATTGTAGATTTTCCCAGATGAGTGCAAATATTGGCTCTCAAAGGTGTTATAAATATCAGTGGCTTTAAAGGGTGTAGCATTGGGCGGGGGGTGTTAGAAAGCAATAAGTGAGGATTTGGGACTACTATAAATCTAGATATAATGATGCAGCTGATAGCTCTTAAGTTCTGTACAAATCTCCATCACTTGTTGTTAGGTTTCTTAACAGGGAGAACAGGGGTGTTTCAAGGGCAGGTGCAGGGAACAATTATTCCATTAGAAAGGAGGTCCTGAATAAACAAGCAAAAACCGAATCCACTACTGTAGAGTCAGTTCTTAGCATAGCAACCCTATAGGACAGAGTAGAACTGCCCCACGCTGTTTCCAAGGAGCACCTGGTGTATTCAAACTGCCAACATTTTGGTTAGCAGCCGAACTCTTGACTGCTTCATCACCAGGTCCCCAAGTCCTGAATAACAAGGACTAATCCTCCAGAATTAAAAATTCAAGCCTCAAGTTGCAATATTGGAAGATCCTATGGGCACAATATTGAACAAGACGTGAAGTGTTAAAAGGTGGAGGAAATGCACAGTTACTGTACCAAAAAGAATTGGTTGAGGTTCAAACATTTCGGGAGGTAGCATATAATTAAAAAATGATTGTTTTGAAAGGAGTTCAAATTGTACTGAAAGCTTTGGAGAAAAACAAAGCTCCAGGAATTGATGGAATAACAATTGAGATGTACCAACAAATAAATGCAGCACTGGAAGTGCTCACTCATCTATGCCAAGAAAATTGGAAGACAGCTACCTGGCTATCCAACTGGAAGAGATTCATATTTGTGCCCATTCCAAAGAAAGGTAATCCAACAGAATGCAGAAATTATCAAACAGTACTATTACTGTCACACAAAAGTAAACTTTTGCTAAAGATAACTCTTAAACAGTTGCAGCAGTACATCAATAGGCAACTGCCAGGAATTCAAGCTAGATTCAGAAGAGGATGTGGAATGAGGGGCTCTCATTGTTCATGTCAGATGGATCTTGGCTGAAAGCAGAAAATATCAGAAAGATGTTTACCTGTGTTTTATTGACTATGCAAAGGCATTTGCCCGTGTGAGCCATAACAAATCGTGGATGACATTGGTAAGAATGAGAACTTCAGAACACTTAATTGTGCTCATGAAGAACCTGTACATAGACCAAGAGGCAGTCATTCAAATAGAACAAGAGGATACTATGTGGTTTAAAATCAGGAGAGGTTGTATCCTTTCACCATACTTATTCAATCTGTAAGCTGAACAAATAACTTGAGAAGCTGAACTACATGAAGAAGAATGCAGCATCAGGATTAGAGGAAGACTTATTAACATACCATAGGCAAATACTCAGCCTACCTTGCTGAAAGTGAAGAAGACTGGAAGCATTTACTGACGAAGATAAAGGCTTTCAGTATGGATTACACCTCAACATAAAGAAAACAAAAATCCTCACAACTGGACCAATACTTAACAACATGATAAATGGAGAAATAATTGAAGTTGTCAAGGATTTCATTTTTCTTTGATCCATAATCAATGCCTATGGTAACAGCAGTCAATATATCAAAGGATGCATTGCTTTGAGCAAATCTGCTGCAAAAGACCTCTTTAAAGTGTTAAATAGAAAAAATGTCACTTTAAGGATGAAGGTGCTCTTGACCCAAGCCATGGTGTTTTCAATCACATCATATGCATGTGAAAACTGGACAATGAATAAAGAACACCCAAGAAAAATTGTTGCCTTTGAATTATGATGTTGGTAAAGGATATTGAATATACCAGGGACTGCCAGAAGAACAAATTTTTCTTGGAGGAAGTACAGACAGAATACTTTTGTAAACACCTAGGGTTAATTGCAGAGAGTGTAGAATCAGTGTCATTTAGCAATTTGCAAAGTTCTCCATTAATACAGATAGTAATTTCTTCTTGTGGATTAAGTGCTACTGTAGAAAAAGCTTCCGTTGTATTCCTGGATCTGCCTTCGTTCCATAACTGGTTGAGGAGTCTTTGGCTTAAGCTGTTTCTTTAACTTATTGAAATCTTTTTTCTAATGCCTGTGTTTCTTGCAATAATTGCAAATACTAGTACCTCTACAGTTTGGATATATCTTGCTGGTTAGGAGATTGTAGTTGTTACAGTCGTAAGGCTGTAACTTATTTGCCTTGGAATTTTGTTTAGTCTTCAAGGTCTGACAGAGTTTGAGAGCTAAATTGATGAGCTCAGCAGTGGGAGCTATTTTCCTGTATAGTTGATGCCTTTTTACTAGGGCTGAAAGTTCAGGTTTTAGGCCAGATATGAATAGCACATTAAAAGCTCCTGTAGCCCCAGGAAATCACAGAATGTTGAGCAAACCTTTGAAATAATATTGTCTGGTAATCATACACACTCTCGCCTTCATTTTGTATGCCAGACTGAGTTTTCGTCCCATCTATTAGTGGAGAAAAGCCTTTGGAATTTCCTTTAGCAATGTTTTACTGATAGTTGTAGACTCTTCTAACAGTTGGGCAGTTGTTTTATCTAGGTCTAGAGCTAAACTATCTTTGGAATTTCTTCACTAAGTCTGTCCTACTACAATTGGGCCTCCCATGACTCTGTTACTATGCAGACTAGCTGATACAAATCAGGGAGTCTAGGCTGGTAAGCCTCCACAAGATTCTAAGTTCCTCAGCAAAATTGTAAAGATATCCCTGAAGTTTGGGGAAACATTTAGAAATGTTATGTAATTCTGAACATGTCCAAGGATTAAAAGTAATGTGGGGAGGATCCTAAATATCCACACTAGGACAGATTTTAAAAAGCATTTCAGGGGTAGGCTTTATGTTCTCTGTAGGTTCTTTAGGGAAAAAGGGAAGTTCAGACAAAGTGTTAGTAGAGGAATTTTTAGCAGCATAAGAGGAAAAAAAAAATTTTTTTTTTTTTTTTTTTTTTTAAGAGGAGTGTCATGGATTGAATTGTGCCCCGACCCTGCCAAAATATATGTCAACTTGGTTAGGCCATGACTCCCAGTATTGTGTGATTGTCCTCCGTTTTGTGACTGATATGACTTTCCTATATGTCGTAAATCCTGATCTCCCCCTGTGGTTAATGAGGCAAGATTGAATTATGTTAAAGAAGATTAGGGTGGGATTGTAACACCCTTACTATGGTCACATCCTTGATCCAATGTAAAGGGAGTTTCTCTCGGATGTGGCCTGCATCACCTTTTATCTTACAAAAGATAAAAGGAAAGGGAAGCAAGTAGAGAGGGGTACCTCATGCCACCAAGAAAGCAGCACCAGGAGCAGAGTGCATCCTTTGGACCTGAGCTTCCTGTGAGGAGAAGCTCTTAGACCAGAGGAAGATGAATGACAAGAACCTTTCTCCAGAGCTGACAGAGAGAGAAAGCCTTCCCCTTGGAGCTGATGCCCTAAATTTGGACTTCTAGCCTAGTAGACTGTGCGAGAATAAACTTCGGTTTGTTGAAGCCATCCACTTGTGATATTTCTGTTATAGCAGCACTAGATAACTAAGACAAAGGGTAAGAAGGCAGAGGAGGATACAAAGGAGAGATGACTGGTAAAGGAGGAGACAGTCCTGGGACAGTCTGCGTAGTTGGAACAGAAATCTGGAATTGCAATTCTTTGTTATTACTATTACTTTAGTTAATTTTGAAAATTTATCCAGTAAGGAAGTGATTTTACTCTCATGACGTCTTCTAGAAACTTCAAAAAACCAAATTAAAAAAAATTGCCCTATTGTTTCTGTCTTTTCAATTTACTGCATAGCAAATTCACTTTAGATAATTCAAAAGAACCAAAAAGTAGCCACATGTTTTCTAGACTGTCCTTAGTGAGATAATGCCAATCAAATAGGTACAATCAAGTGGCAGAGCCATAATCCTAGTCCATATTTTGAGTAGGAATCCCAGAAGGAAACTGCATTGCCTCCAGGTATGGCATTTCCTATTTTCAGAGAAGGTTAGAGTTTGTTCAAAGTTCAGGACTCTCAGACTAAATAAATTCCTGATTGGGAAGACGGTGGGTTTTGGGCAGTTTATTACTTAAAAAAAATATGTTGTTTTCGTTGTGGGGACTTTTGATTGCAGCCGACAGGCAGCCTAATGCCCTGGCCTGTACCATCACCCAGCTTATCCTGTCACAGAAGACTAACCGCAACTGCGGCAGAGAACTGCCCTATTGGCTTTTACTGTCTGCCCTCTGCCCTTGTTTTTCTTTGCAGTTTATGGGGCCTGAGATTCTATAAATTTGAAAATTTCTAGAAGAGTAAATTGTCCAGAACTTCACACTACTGTTATGAAAAAACCCAAGTGCCATCGAGTCGATTCCGACTCTTAGTGAAATTTGGCAACAATTTTTGCAAGACCAGAATGAAAACAGAAAAGACAAAACAAAACAGACAAGGACAAAACAAAACCAGGTCCTTCAAAAAGCCTCCAAGAGATCAATGCGAAAAAGGCAGAGCTCAGAATTCCAGAGGACTTATCCCAACAAGTCCCCTGCATCCATGGAAATGGAAAAGCTTCAATGAGCTCATGTTGGCACCAGAATTCCAGGTCCTAGTCCTCTCTGGCCAATGAAGGTACAACCAAACCAAACCAAATCCATTACAATTCATAGCGACCTTACAGGACAGAGTAGAACTGCCCCACAGGGTTTCCAAGGAGAATCTGGTGGATTCGAGCTATTGACTTTTTGTTCAGCAGCCGTAGCTTTTAACCCTTAAGATGAAGATAAAGTGTCTGGAAAATTCTCACGTCTGGCACTAGGAAATATCAAAGAGTAAATCAGAGCTTCTGTTAATATTAAAGCAAAGAGATTTATTGAAGGAACAAGGCTATCCAGATTGGGCAGCACTTTGTGAGGATTCACCAAGATGCTCCAGTGAAAGGAATTTTTCACAGTTTAAGTACAGAAAATCCAGGAATTTACAAGGAAAAAAATCTGGTTGGCTGGCATTTACAAAATTATAATTTAACAGGCACCAGACAATTCAAGCTCCCTTAAGCATTGTCCTGCTAATAGTAAAGTTTTAGTCATTCAACAGCTTAAACTATGGATATTTTGAGGGTTTGCCTGACTGAATGTCCTTCCTGAGAGCATGTCGTGAGAGTAATGGGGGCTGGGGGATCTTTACAAGCTTCCTGAAGCATTCTGGCTAGCTGACTTTTGAAAGTCAGCTCAGAATAATTAGTAAAAACCCACTACCACAGAGTCCACCCTGACCCACAGCAACCCTATAGGACAGAGTAGAACTGCCCCATTGGGTTTCCAAGGCTGTAAGTCTTTACAGAAGCAGACAGCCACATCTTTATCTCATGAGTCACTGGTGGATTCGAAAGGCTGACCTTTCAGTTAGCAGCTGAGTGCTTTAGCCTTGCATCACCAGGGCTCCTGGAATAAGCAGTAACCAGCAAAAAATGGAGTCCAGCAGGCAGTTTTGACAGAAGCCTCTCTTTATGCCAAGCACCTAGATTTCTTAAAAGCTCCTTCACAGTTATAAAACAGTTACTCATCTCCTTTTACTATTTTACAACCTGTTAGTCACTCTCAAATATCATTTGAGAAGTGTTCTGAAATAATATTAGTCTTGTTGTAGGGTAAAAACATCACAAAATTTAGTAAAGTGAAAAGAAAGTTTTATTTGGCATATATTCAAAAAGGCAAAAGTAGGAAGTGGACAAATATGCTGCTAGAGCCATGTTTGCCCAAGTCTAAGGAAATTATGGAATAGACAGAAGTAGGAAAATGGACAAGCATGCTCGCATGGCCATGTCTACCTGATTCCAAAGAATATTACAGAATAGGCAAGAGTAGGGAAATGGACAAGCATACTGCCACAGCCATGTCTGAGCTCAAGGAATGTTACAGAATAAGCAAGAATGGAAAAATGGACAAGCATGTTGCCATAGCCATGTCTGCCCAAGTCCAAGGAATGTTACAGGATCATCAGTATGTATTAATATTACAAATGGGCAAAACCATTGAAAGTTTCACCTTTTCACAGATTAGCTAGAAACTGTGATCCTACATTTTGAATTGCCTTTCTTAACAATCATTGGTACAGGTTTCAGTAACAACAGTCAGGACGGTCTTCATTGGTCCAGCAAATTTTCTATTCACTAAATGTTAAAAAAAAAAAAGATAAGAGTGGAAGTCTTTTGTGTTCTGTTTGATTAGCTTATATGAAAGTTCCCTAAAAGATATTTTCCAAGGTTATCGTTTCTATTGTCTTTATTGGAAACCCTGGTGGAGTAGTGGTTAAGTGCTATGGCTGCCAACCAAAGGGTCAGCAGTTCGAATCCGCCAGGCACTCCTTGGAAACTCTATGGGGCAGTTCTACTCTGTCCCATAGGGAAGCTATGAGTCAGAATTGACTCGATGGCACTGGGTTGGGTATTGTCTTTATGGCTCAGGGCCCAGTTGTTGTGTCCTTGTGAGTCCTTGTAACCCCTTGTAAGCCCAGCTCCATCTGGGTCACATTGTCTGTGCTCAAGGACAGGGAATAATGATTCCAATATTATTTTCTAAATCAGTCTGTTGAATGAAGATTTTTACTTTTTTAATGTATTTTCACAAAATGTTGATATAAGTCAACCTAGAAAATTAGCATGAATCCTAAATAAACATATTCGAAATATGTTAAACAAAAAAATAATATCAACTGGAAATCAAGAAATACATTTTAAAATCTTTCCTTCTCCAAGTATTATTATTACTTGTTCTACTTGAGGTAGTTTTAAACCAAATATTGCAAAACTAGAATAGCACTGAGGAAAGAATCCAGAAATTCATAACATCCTTAAAAATCAAAGCAATAAAATCTGCATACTAAAACACTTTTTTTCTTTTGATCAGTGGGCTATTATTTTATTTTTTTCTGGAAAATAGTTTGTATTGTGTTGTATTGTGTGTATTGTATTTAAGAAATGATCTTAAACTTTCGGTTTTCAGATAACATTATGCTCTTTCAGGTAGTACAATATCCTACATACAGAGAAAAGAAATATAAATCTCTGGGACATTAAAGTATACAATCATTAAACACATCTTTTGTAACCACATAAGGACCAATTATTAATTCCTTGTGTGATTTAGGCATGTTGTGTAATCTTTCTGTTTATAAAGAAGACGGTAAACAAAATGAATTCTAAAAATTCATGTTTTGAAGTTTTGACTCTATCATTTAGCCTTCAAAAATCTAATAGATACTGTTGACCAATAAAGAGGAAAGAATAAGCTTTTACTTTAGGAATATCCGCTGGAAATTTTGTAGAGAAAAAAGCCTTGTGTGAGGAGACTGAATCTTCCCAGTAAAAGATGACATTCACTTGAACAGAGGAGTGGGTCTGATGCTCACAGCAAAGGACACATATTATCTTCAGTTGGTATGAATCAAAGAGAATCTGTCAGAGAGGAAGGTGCTGATGGTGACAAGAATTATTGTTTATTTAGCTAAATTTCTTAATGTTCCTAGTAACCAGTTAAAATAGATTAAACCAGTAGACTTTGCTGGATAAAGCTCTTAAGAATAGCAGTTAGGAAAAGTTCCTAGATACTGAGTTGGGATAATGATCTTAGGATAAGCATTGCAGACTATTCAAGAGCATGGATTAGACAGAGCTGGAATAGGTGAGTTTGAATTCAGACTCTGACATTTACAGTCCATGTGACCTTAGAGAAATTACCTATCCCTTCACTACTAAATCATAATAATAATATAAAAATATTATAATTCTTGGTACATTGTAAGAACTATCTAAGTGTTTGTTATTAAGACCGATGAATAATAATCCTGTTATACAATATATATTATTATCTCAGTGAAACACTAACATGCTATTAGGACATAAAGAAGCATATTGTTGTGAACATACATAAGTGAAGAATTACTAACAGAAACTAATTTTGAGTAAAGCATTCACAGAGAGAAAGTAGCAATATGGCATTCTAGAAAGCAGAAGCAACTTAGGCAGAGATGTTGATTCAAGAAAAGAAATAGAGTAGTAAGTAACTGAGATTTATTGCCTAAGATATATCTGAATTTCCCTGCAACACAATTACTTTGACTTGTCCAAAGTCACTCAATAGTTGTTGTTGTTAGTTACCATGGAGTCGGCTCTGACTTATATAGACAATAGAGAATGAAGCACTGCCTTGTCCTGTACCATCCTCACAATCGTTGCTCTGTTTTAGTTCATTGTTGCAGCCACTGTGTCAGTCCATCTCATTGAGGGCCTTCCTCTTTTTTTGCTGGCCCTCTACTTTACCAATCACAATGTCCTTCTGCAGGGACTGGTCCTTCTTGATAACACATCCGAAGTAGGTGAGATGAAGTCTTGCCACCCTCTCTTCTAAGAAGTATTCTGGCTGTACTTCTTCCAAGACAGATTTGTTCTTTCTGGAAAACTCAAAATGAAACCCATTGCCATCAAGCCAATTCTGACTCATAGTGACCTTACAGGACAGAGTAGAACTGCCCCATAGGGTTTCCAAGGAGCACCTGGTGGATTTGAACTGCCAACCTTTGGGTTAGCATCCAAACTCTTAACCACTACGCCACCAGGGTTTCCATTCTGTTGACAGTCCATGGTATACTCAATATTCTGCTCCAACACCATAATTCAAAGGCACCAATTTTTCTTCAGTCTTCCTTATTCACTAAACTTAATAACATTAAATTCCTTAAACTTAATAACCCTGGCTATCGCGTGCATACAAAGTGATTGAAAATACCATGACTAGCGTCAGGTGTGCCTTACTACTCAAAATGACATCTTTGCTTTTTAACACAAAGTACCTCAATTAGAAAGTGGTAATAAAATAAAATATAAAATAAATAAACTGAAGCAGTTTGACTCCAGATTCTACATTTTTATCTTCATGGGGATAAATTATGTCATTTTAATAGACTGGGCTGGTCCACTCAGATCAAACATAAAAAATGAAGCCAATATTGGCAGAAGTAAAATGATTTTTAAGCGGCATTGTAATGCCATTTAAGATTGGGAATTTAACAATTAATTTGTAATGATAGACTTTAGGGTCAAGATGTGAGAGTGTGCACATGCTGAAATAACTCCACTCTTTCAAACCGCAGAAATAATAGTGCAATATTTTCAAAACTTTAAAATTCATACCTATACTCCAAATAAGAGGAAATCTTGTTGTTACTCAATGAAACCAGCAATCAACATAGGATATTCAATGATTTTTTGGAAGATCTTCAAGCCTTTTTTTCCAAGGCATCTCTGGGCAGATTTGGACTGCCAACCTTTTAGTTAGCAGCAAAACATGTTAACCATTTGCACCATATACACGTACAGTGTGTTTAAACAGACTAGTGAAGAAAATTTAATAATGTCATCATTAAGATGTTGGCTGATTTTATTAGAGTTCATGAACTACATTGGTTGACTCAATCAGTTAAAACAGCCAACAAATGGGATAAAGTGTTCTTGGCCTATGGATAGTTGAAACCATTTTACAACGAAACTGGCACATATGATATTTTATGTTCTCTCTGGCTGCCTTAAACTTAATAATTCTGTTTACTGAAGGAAGATGGTGAAAGACTTGGCATTCCCTCTGTTCTTTGGTAATCTTAACACCCTACCTTCCATGATCACTGTTAATATCAACAGTTTTGTACATTAAATGAGCCAAAAATATTAATTGATTATATTATTCATGATACTGAGTATTGGAACTTCTGTGCAGTAAATTGCTTAATATGGCCCTTCTAGTCATGGTCTTTATAACTCCCACCAAGTGACTGAGTAGGAGAATGCAAATGAAGTGCTTTTGGCCCATCAAGAGGTTTGGATAGCTTGCACATAAGATGCACCCTTGTAGGAGTAGGGCCATGCAAATAAGGTGCATGGAACAGTAATGAGAGGATTGGTCAGTTTCACCATCCTGCTAGGCTTAAAGTCAGCCATCCAAGAGGAGGTAAAGGAGGAACTCAACAACACTAAGAAAGTAAAGCCAAGAGTGAAACAAGTCCTTTGGACCCGGATCCCCGTGCTGAGAACCTCCTAGATCTAAGACACAGAGAAAGGAGCTGTAACATGGAAAGCAGAAGAGAAACAGCAACAACAGAACCAGGAGACCAGCAGGAGATGTCATGGTACACTTCCAGCCCATGGAGCAAGAAAGCTGTGTGCCTTCAGGTTGGAGGCTTCCTGGTAGAATAGGTTGCCTCCAGGCACTTAGTGGAACTGGTTTGCTGACCCACAGAACTAGAGCTGAGAGCTTTTGGGCTGAGACCTACTGGCAAGTGGGGTGCCTCAAGGCACCATTTGGCAAAGTTAGAAGAGCACTGTAACACTTGTCTGAGTAGGGCAGAGAGAGGCATGCTTGCAGGTATGGCTGAGAAGAGGCTGTTCTGAAATAGGAACTATATCCTGAGCATTCTTAGACCTGAACTGTAACCTGTTACTTCCCTAGTGAGCCTAATCATTGTGAGTATTGTCTGTGAGTTCTGTGTGGTCACTCCAACAAATTATCAAACTCTGAAGAGAAGTAGAGTGCTGTGGAGAGAAAGTTGGTGTCAGAATTGGTAAAAAAAGGTGGAGAGTGGGGGAATATTTGATTTCTGCTCACAAGAATCAGCCTTGGGCAGTTATCTTGATTCTCCTTCCTCCTTGTGAAGTTACAGTAGACCAGATGCTCCTGCCACACCATTTTTACAGGTACCTAAATTCAATATGTGAAGTTAATTGAGATATAATGGTATAGTCTGCCCTTTAATAATGATACAGAAGAAAACATATAAGACTTCATACAGAAAAATATTATTTATACGACAAAACTTAAATTTCCTAAAAATCAATCTGTCAAAAGAATGCAAAATGGATAAAATTGGATGAAAGAGTGGGGCCCTGAAGAATTATGAATCTAGCTATGAAGAAACTGCAATGATCCTGGCTTGCATAGATTATAACTTAGTACATGATGGCAAAAGTAAGAAAGGATTACAAAAACAAAGCAGCTGTTATTTTTGGTTTTATTTATACCTGTCATTCTCAGATCTATTTATATAAGATTGACCTATATTTACATAAATCACTTCTTTGCATTTTTGGGGAGCCAATACCTAGTGGATTCTGCAGTCCTTTTTAACTATTAAAATTAACTTCTAATGTATGTAAAATTTCTTGGACTTAGTGCTCAAATTTGATGTTACTAGACCTGCCACCCCTGATGGTATAGTAGTTAAGTGCTAGGGCTGCAAACCAAAGGGTCGGCAGTTCGATTCTGCCAGGCACCCCTTGGAAACTCTATGAGGCATTTCTACTCTGTCCAATATGGCGGCTATGAGTCGGAATTCACTCGACGGCACAGGATTTAGTTTTTTAGACCTGTCACCACAAAAAAAGAAAATAACTCATATAATAAACATTTTGGGAAGCACATTGATAATTGAGAAGCTGATATTTTATACAAGAAGCTGGAAAGGAAGTAAATGACTCAATACAGGAATATTTCCTTGGGTGGAGTGGAGGTAGAAGAATGGTGAGAAAGAGGATGATAATTAAATTCTCACTGGGGTGTCAAATTCCAAATGAGATAGTGCCTAACTTGCTCAAAAACAAAGGCAATGTTAAATGAGAACAAATATGGGGATGGGTGAGATAAGAAAGGAAAAGGTGGTATCACAGAAAAAAGTGATGTAGACCCTCCTTTCCTCACTTTTTCTAGTATAGCAAAAATCCCCAAATGATCAAAATCAATTCAATAGGCCGAGGAACTGGGGCATGTCATTCAGCCTTCTTTCTTAAGGCCTCCTTTGTGAAGATTTTCTTCTGTTCTGAAAATCTGAGAGTTGTCCTTTGCTTTCTGGTTATAGTATAAATTATAAATCTCTAACATCTGCTTTTCTTGACTGATTTTTCTTTAAAGCACTCACTGTCATAACATGTTGTTGTTGTTAGATGCCATGTAGTCGGTTCCATGTACAACAGAACAAAACACTGCCCAGTCCTGTGCCATGCTCACAATAGTTGTTAGCCTTAAGCCCATTGTTGCAGACACTGTGTCAATTCATCTCATTGAGGGTCTTCCTCTTTTTCACTGACCCTCTACTTTACCAAGCATGATGTCCTTCTCCAGGGACTGATCCCTCCTGACAATATGTCCAAAGTATGTGAGACATAGTCTCACCATACTTGCTTCTAAGGAGCATTCTGGTTGTACTTCCTTTAAGACAGATTTGTTCATTCTTTTGGCAGTCCATCATATATTCAACATTCTTCTCCAACACCACAATTCGAAGGGGCCAATTCTTCTTCGGTCTTCCTTATTCATTGTCCAGCTTTCACACACATAAGAGGTGATTGAAAATACCATGGCCTTGGTCGGGCATACCTTAGTCTTCAAAGTGATATCTTTGATTTTTAACACTTTAAAGAGGTATTTTGCAGCAGATTTGCCCAATGCAATGTGCTTTTTGATTTCTTGACTGCTGCTTCTGTGGGTATTGATTGTGGATCCAACAAAAATAAAATCCATGGCAACTTCAGTTTTTTTCCCATTTATCATGATGTTGCTTATTGGTCCAGTTATGAGGATTTTTGTTTTCTTTATATTGAGGTGTATGTAATTCACACTGAAGGTTGGAATCTTTGATCTTCATCAGTAAGTGCTTCAGGTCTTATTTTCAGCTAGCAAGATTGTGTCATATGTGTAACACATGTGTTAATGAGTCTTCCTCCAATCCTAACGCCACGTCCTTCTTCATATAGTTCAGCCTCTCAGATTATTTGCTCAGCATACAGATTGGACAAGCATGGTGAAAGGATGCAACCATGACACCTGCTTTCCCTGACTTTAAGCAATGCAGTACCTCCTTGTTCTTATGCATTTATTTACATTTTCTGTCTTCCCGGACTAGATTCTGTCATAGTGAGAAACCACTCAGATCTTAAATGAAAATTCAGGGTATTTATTCAGCATTATGCAGTGGTTAAGAGCTCATCTGATAACCAAAATGTCGGCATTTCAAATCCATCAGCCACCCTTTGGAAACCGTGTGGGACAGTCCTACTGTGTTCAGTAGGGTCACTATGAGTCAGAATTGACTCAGCAGCAAAGGATTTGGTTTTTGGCTTGTTCAGCATTAAGGATGCATTTGACTTGGGAAAATGACCAGCTCACGCAAGTGAAAACTAGTTGGTCTCAGGCAGGAATGGATATAGGACTAGAAGAGGAAGTTACAACAAAAATCACTGATTGGTTAAACACTCATTGAGGTCAGAAGAGAGAGGGTCAAGCAAAATGGGGAAGAGGCTTCCACTGGATACCTATGCATAGGTGGGCTACATGGATTGGTTGCAGGGGTTAATTACAGAAATGGGTGGGATGTAGAGATTACAATCACAGTAATAGGATTCTTACAATACATACTTTCCAAAGCAGGTCATAAAAATGTTCTTTTTGATGTAAAACCTTACTGGGGGATGTAAGTACCAAGGCTAGTGATACGCATTGGTGCCAGGGAGGGCCCCCCTTCCTCAGAAAAGCAAAAATCCTTTTAGATGTCTGGGAGACTCAGATAATGGGTTGGTACCTAAGCTTTTTCCTGAGACTTTGTTTCTACAATTTTATCAAAAAGGGTATATTTCTTAAGTCCATTCTCCACCAATATATTTAAATCAAAACCCCCTCCTTGGAGTGCATTTCTTCCACATCCTGGCCGCACCACAGAGAAAATGGAACAGGCTGCTAGCCGTATCTTGAACAGAATCTGCACAATTTTTCCTTCCCCTAGCCTGTCTCTGTCTCCAAGTATGATTTTGCTGTTAACTCTTCTAAAAGTTAAATGTTAACTAATGTTTCCTCTAGGACCTTGAAAAACAAGTGATATCACTCTAAGCCTGTCAAACAGGACAAAGGATGGTGCTAGCCACCCCATGGACTTCTGGGATAATGGCAAGAAAAAAATCAACATGTTTGAAATATGATCACTGAAACCAAACAGAAAGAGAATGGACATACCACAAGTTCCCAAAACCCATGTCCCCCTTTCCCTATAAAACCCCAACTGGACTGCAGTTCCTCGAAACACAACTTTAGAAGATCATTCCCTCTGTTTCCATATACCAGTACATGTAAAAAAGCTCTTGCTACCTACCTCACCCCTGTCTCAAGAATTGGCTGTTTTAGGTAGGCAGCTCTAACTTGAAAAATTGCAGTAAAAATTTGGTGGCCTGTGTGGGGAGCTCCAGCTTTTTGAGATGTAGTGGCCCCACAGCAGGGCCCAGGCCTGATCAATAGTTCTACCAAGTGGCCACTGGGGACTCTGTTTGTTCCCAGAGGCTATCCCTGGACTTGGTCTTTCCTGCACTGCCACTGGTTCCCAACCTCCCCAAAGAGGTAGATGAAGGCAAGGCCTAGCCAGGATCCTGTGGTGAGTCAGCGACCCTCTCCCTGTTGGGGTCAGGGCTGGGGTGGGTAGGGCAGCCAGCATGGCTTCCAGAACTGGATCCACACTCTTGGTTTCTAAGGCCAGTGGAGCCTTTGACGACCGTCCCTGTGAGTAGGGCTGCAAGGAGGTACTCTTGGTGACTCTAGAGTGGGGTAGGCATATGAGTGTGTGGCAGCTGTCATTTTTGTGTTTGGATGTTGTCCATCTCTGGTTGATGCACCCTGGTTTTGGGGAGTGGGTGCAGACATCTCTATTGATTTAGACTGGGAGATTGAAGCCCCTCCATCTGTCACTGGGGATAGGAGGTATATCAAGGATTGAAATGGAGATTCAGACATTGCTAGTAATGTGTTAGATTCCACTAAGATCATCCTTGTTCCCCCTTTCCTTTCTGGCTTGTCTGGTCCGAGTGCTCTCTGTTTGGCTGTGTATCTAATGGGTGAATCTTACGCGTGACGGGGGCTATCTGGGAGGTTGAGACTGCCAAGATCACCTCTGTAATCTGGCTGGCTCTCTGGGAGGTTGGGACTGTAAGATTATATCTGTCACCCCGTCTATGTATTATGTGTAATTTATGTGTGATGTGTAGAAATTAATTGGTGAAAAAAAATTCAAAGTGAATTAGAACATACAGAGAATCCTGAGGATTTATTGACTGGTCTGAAAAAAAGGAGATGCAAGGGGAGAACAGATTTTCAGTCTAGACTGTAATTTGAATCACAATACAGAGAACACTCCAAGCAGAATGTTAAGATTTTAAAAAAGACTCTCTCCCAGAGCTGAAAAAAACTCTTGGCTGCAGCACAAGAGACAAATAAATTCCTATTGGACCAAAAGAAAAAGCTGATAGTATCAAGTACCCATAAAAATAAAAAGCTAAATTCTTGGGAACAGTTAATTGGACAGGATGAAAAATCAAGAGAACATACCAGGAGATTCACCCCTAGGGTGCCTTCTTAAACACTGGAAATTCTTTTCTTATGATTGATTAAAAAAAAAAAAAAGGAAAAGCTTCAAAAAATGAAGGAAGTGTAGAGTTAAAAATCTCTTGGCTAGTAGAACTGACCTGCCAAGTTTACTCTGAGATGAGGAGGCAAAAAAAAAAAGAAAAATTTACGGCCCCCAAAACGCCAAGCAGCTTTCCTAACTACTGCCTTGCAGGCTAAAGGCCATCCCCCAAGAAAACAAAGAAAAGGAGGAAGACCAAAGCCACAGGAGCCTAGAAGTCCCCACACCCCTTAAAAAGAGACCAGACATTAAAAGTGAGAGTGTACAAAATACCAAGCAACAACAACAACAAAAAGATAATTTCATCTTAAAGTAAAAGTAACAGTTCCAGAACAGTAAAAGGGAAAGAAATTAGTTAACTTTTGCCTTTCAAAAACATCTAGGTTGATTAAACATATGTAAATGAATTAGAATGACCTAATCTTGTCTTCTACCCTGAGTTAAAAGGTAGGTAGATCAGGGCAAGATCAGGCCTTCTTAGCCCCCAGCCCCTACTCTCCAGGGTCATATAGATACAGAAAAGCTTTTAAAAGAGTCTTTTCAACTAGGTTGAAAACTTTTAAGACAAAAGATAAAGAATATTGTTTTACTATAGTTATCAAAAATTGGGTGGATCCCAATCATAAAAAAAGCTGTGAACAAGTTCTCTCTATTGTAAAAGAACTTTAGGAAGCCAAAAAGAAAAATATGTATGTGTTTTTATGTTTGGGTCTGCTAATAAGTGAGTTCATTTTTTCCATTTAAAGGAATTACTATAAGAGATATACAACAAAGAATGTTTAAGAGGTTTACTGAAAAAATAAATTTACTTGATGTTGGTCAAAAGTTTGACTAAAGTTTAATGGTTTAATTTATGAGATTTTTAACAGATTTAATGTTAAATAGCATATAAAACAAAGAGGTAGATTTCTCACTGCTAAAATAACAAACTTCTCTTTGATTACAGAGTTAAAGAGTTAATCTCTTCTTTGTGTAATCCGCTTCAAAGACAAAGGTTCAGTCTGTCTGCCATTAGAGTAAGATTCCTGAGTCAGAAACCAAACCACGTGGCTTTAGGGGGGGAAAAAAAAAAACTAAGGTTTTTGCTTTAGGATTTTTGGTTAAATAAAGTATTGTTTCTTGGTAACTTATGACAAACTCCTGACAAGTTGGGAAGTCACAAAATTTTTATAAAGAAAATGTGCTAAAAAAGTTTATTTAACATATTCTAAATTACATAGAATGTGTTATTATAATCATGAGAAGTACCTGACTCCTTCTCTTTGGTTTAAAATTTATGTGTTAGTATTTCCTCTCGTATTTTTGCCTAATATTAGACAACAAACACGTAATATGATGCCATAATTTTATTATTATTTCTTTATTGCCAACTTGGTTGGAAATTTATTTATTTATTTATTTGAATCTAACATCATTAAACCCAATGGTTTGGTTAGAAAATTCATATCATTTACCTATGGCATTATTTTTATTACTATTCAGGTATTTAGACTTGATACCAAAGCCAAACCCAGTGCCGTCGAGTCAATTCCGACTCATGGCAACCATATAGGACAGAGGAGAACTGCCCCATAGAGTTTCTAAGGAGCGCCTGGCAGATTCGAACTGCCAACCCTTTGGCTAGCAGCCGTAGCACTTAACCACTACACCACCAAGGTAATCTTGGTATATTCTTAATATATCCTGACTATATGGTATATATGGTATTAAGTCTCAAGATTATTATGTATTCTATCTGAAGCTCTTTAATAATATGGTTAATGATTTTATTTAAAAATACTTATATCTAAATTTATTTTAACTGATTTTATTTTGCCTTTACATTATGCTTGTAATTAATTTCTATCAGGTCTTTCACTATGAAGAGTTATGTTTATAAATTAATCATGGCCATATTAAGTTTAGGAAACCCTGGTGGTGTAGTGGTTAAGTGCTACGGCTGCTAACCAAAGGGTCGGCAGTTCAAATCTGCCAGACGCTCCTTGGAAACTCTATAGGGCAGTTCTACTCTGTCCTATGGGGTCACTGTGAGTCAGAATCGACTCGACGGCACTGGGTTTTGGGTGGGTATATTAAGTTTTGTCATCTGCAGATAATTTTTTTCCTTGCTGATTTTCTGAAAACATCTGACCAGAACATCTCAACAAAAAAGATGGACTATATTGGACTGATAAAAAAGACTGTAAATAGACTCAATCAAGATTTCCAAAACTCCTATACAAAGTTGATGGGTTCTCGAACTGCAGTCGATCCAGAATCACTTGGAACAAAATTAACTACATAAGATTGAGTAAATGAAAAGATACTATGGGTTTTATGTGAAAATATTGCTGGTGTTTTAAATTCTTTCTAAAAATAAGAAATGCCTAACCATTTTCCTCCTGCTTCCAGATTAAGGTCTGTCCCCTGGAGCGGTAGAGCCAATGAAATGTACTCCAAGTCAGAAAGTTTGTTTAAGAGATGTGTACATCACCTGGGACCTGGCAGGGACATGAACTGTCTCTGTGGAGTCCCGGGGAGCGATTTTGCATTAGAGCTTGTGCGGGGTTTTATAGGGGTTAAAAGTGTCTTTGTAGCTTGCAGACGGCTGGAAGAGTTTTTCATTGCAGAATAGTAACAGAGGACTCTCCAGGACTGAAGAGACACAGGCTGGAATAGTATCTCTTTATCAGGCTAAGGACATGCATATCAGATACCTGGGCTCCAATCTCCATGTGGGGGGTGGTAAATCACAGGTAGACAGAGCAAAAGAAAGTTGTTTGCATCAGGTTAAAACAAAGAACAAAGTTGTTAACAGACATATGTAAAAGAAGAGGCAGGCAGAAAAAAGAGAGACACATATATGTTTATCATGGGCTCAGTTATGGCAACCTCTCAGCTGCCTGTTTTGAAAAAAAGAAAACGTAATGGAGAGTATTAGGGTCACACTCCTTTCTCCTAAATTACCTAACTAGTGGGTTTAAATATTATAACTCTTGAATTAGAAGTTCCTGTTGATAAATTTAACAAAGTTGTAAATATCATAACCAGAGAAGTATCTGAAATTTGACCTATGATTTTACAAATTGAAATAACATTAGATTCCCTATTAGCTCTCTTGGAACAGTTTTGTACCTTAGTAGATAATTGTTGGTGTATTTATATTAATTTTTTATATTAATATACAAACTGAGGTTTTATAAAATATAGCTGTTGCTGAGGCACATGAAAAACAGTTCCTGATGATGCTTATGCATAAACAAACACCTCATGAGATTTGTTTCCTTGGTTCAAAGACCTTAGAGTTATGGTTTTATTGGTTATTTCAGACAATTGGCCTAATATTATCGTTAGTGTTTCTATTCTATCTCCTGATTCGTTGTATGGTACCTGAGATCTTAAAAACCAAATAGTACCCAATTAGCATTTATCAAACATTTTTGATCAAAGATTCTATAACAAGATCATGATTCAAAAAAGAGAACCATGAGAGAGTTGTGTGCAATTCTCCTAGAATCCAGATTTCTGGCTTTCATGAAGGTTGGGGTGTCCTTTTGAACCTCTAGTTTTGGGGAAAAAAAAAAAAAACTGATTCCTAAAGCTGTTTTGAGTCAAACAATTGTCCAGATAAATTTACAAGACCATTTTGCTCTGGGCTTCATTTTTTTTTTTTTTTTTAAATTCAGTCTGTTTTGAGAAACTAACTCCAAAATCAGACTGGGAATAATTATGTTTAGGGTAAATCAGTAATCGGTATGATCAGTCTTCAAAACAATGTTGTATGAAAAACCTGTCTAATGTTTGTAATCAAACTCTCACTTTTTTGCTATACAAAATGTGACCCTAATACGCCCCACCATGTTTTCTCCTTTTTCAAAATTGGCAACTGAGAGCTTAACATAACGTAACTGAGAGCTTAATAAACTTATAAGTTGTTCGTCCTCTGCCTGCCTCCTTCACATACCTGTTAATGAATTTGTTTTCACCAACTGTTAATGACTTTGTTCTTTGTTTTAAACTGCTGCAAATAACCTTTTTTTTCATAATTTTTATCGTGCTTTAAGTGAAAGTTTATAAATCAAGTCGGTCTCTCACACAAAAACCCATATTTACCTTGCTACACACTCCCAATTACTCTCCCCCTAATAAGACAGCCCTCTCTCTCCCTCCACTCTCTCTTTTTGTGTCCATTCCGCCAGCTTCTAACCCCCTCCACCCTCTCATCTCTCCTCCAGGCAGGAGATGCCAACCTAGTCTCAAGTGTCCACCTGATCCAAGAAGCTCACTCCTCACCAGCATCCCTCTCCAACCCATTGTCCAGTCCAATCCATGTCTGAAGAGTTGGCTTCGGGAATGGTTCCTGTCCTGGGGCAACAGAAGGTCTGGGGGCCATGACCACTGTGATCCTTCCAGTCTCAGTCAGACCATTAAGTCTGGTCTTATGAGAATTTGGGGTGTGCATCCCACTGTTCCCCTGCTCCCTCAGGGGTTCTCTGTTCTGTTCCCTGTCAGGGCAGTCATCGGTTGTAGCCAGGCACCATCTAGTTCTTCTGGTCTCAGGATGATGTAGTCACTGGTTCATGTGGCCTTTTCTGTCTCTTGGGCTCATAATCACCTTGTGTCCTTGGTGTCCTTCATTCTCCTTTGATCCACGTGGGTTGAGACCAATTGATGCATCTTAGATGGCTGCTTGCTAACGTTTAAGACCCCAGACGCCACTCAGCATAATGCCTTCCAGGTTCCTCCATGTTATGAAATGTTTCACAGACTCCTCACTGTTCTTTATCGATGCGTAGTATTCCATTGTGTGAATATACCATAATTTATTTATCCATTCATCCATTGATGGGCACCTTGGTTGTTTCCATCTTTTTGCTATTGTAAACAGTGCTACAATAAACATGGGTGTGCATGTATCTGTTCATGTAAAGGCTCTTATTTCTCTAGGATATATTCTGAGGAGTGGGATTGCTGGATTGTATGGTAGTTCTATTTCTAGCTTCTTAAGGAAGCACCAAATAGATTTCCAAAGTGGTTGTACCATTTGCTATTCCCACCAGCAGTGTAGAAGTGCTCCAATCTCTCCACGGCCTCTCCAACATTTATTATTTTGTGTTTTTTGGATTAATGCCAGCTTTGTTGGAGTGAGATGAAATCTCATTGTAGTTTTGATCTGCATTTCTCTAATGGCTAATGGTCGTGAACATTTCCTCATATATCTGTTAGCTATCTGAATGTCTTCTTTAGTGAAATGTCTATTCACATCTTTTGCCCATTTTTAAATTGGGTTATTTGTCTTTTTGCAGTTGAATTTTTGCAGTATCATGTAGATTTTAGAGATCAGGTGCTGATCAGAAATGTCATAGCTAAAAACTTGTTCCCAGTCTGTAGGTAATCTTTTTACTCTTTTGGTGAAGTCTTTGGATGAGCACAGGTGTTTGATTTTTAGGAGCATCCAGTTATCTAGTTTTTCTTCTACATTCTTTACAATGTTTTATATACCGTTTATGCCATGTATTAGGGCTCCTAACGTCGTCCCTATTTTTTCTTCCATGATCTTTATCATTTTAGACTTTATATTTAGGTCTCTGATGCATTTTGAGTTAGTTTTTGTGCATGGAGTGAGGTATGGGTCTCGTTTCATTTTTTTGCGGATGAATATCCAGTTATGCCAGCACCATTTATTAAAAAGACTGTCTTTTCCCCCATTTAACTGTTTTGGGGCCTTTGTCAAATATCAACTGCTCATATGTGGATGGATTTATGTCTGGATTCTCAATTCTGTCCCATTGGTCTATGTATCTGTTGTTGTACCAGTACCAGGCTGTTGTGACTACTGTGGTGGTAAAATAGGTTCTAAAATCAGGTAAAGTAAGGTGTCCCACTTTGTTCTTCTTTTTCAGTAATGCCTTATTTATCTGGGGCCTCTTTCCCTTCCATATGAAATTGGTGATTTGTTTCTCCGTCTCGTTAAAGAATGTCCTTGGGATTTGAATTGGAATTGCATTAAATGTATAGATCACTTTTGGTAGAATAGACATTTTTATAATGTTAAGTCTTCCTATCCATGAACAAGGTATGTTCTTCCACTTATGTAAATTTCTTTTGGTTTCTTGCATAAGTGTACTGTAGTTTTCTTTGTATAAATCTTTTACATCTCTGGTAAGAGTTATTCCTAAGTATTTTATCTTCTTGGGGGCTACCGTAAATGACATTGATTTGGTGATTTCCGCTTCGATGTTCTATTTGTTGGTGTAGAGGAATCCAAATGATTTTTGTATGCAAATAACCTTTTGTTTTGTCTGACCACCTGTGGCACACAACCCCCACAGGAAAGTTGGAGCCCAGATATATCTTTAATCTAATAAAGGAATGTCTGGCAGGGGAATACAAAGACATCTCTAACCCTTATAAGATTCTATATAAGCTGTAATGTAAAATTGCTCTTTGGGACTCCATAGAGACAGCCTGTGTTGCTGCTGGATCCCCGGTGATGTATATATCTCCTTGATAAACTTTCTCACTCTTTCTGACTTGGAGTATGTTTCATTGGCTCGACTGCTTCAGAGCATGGACCCTAATCAGGTAACAGGAAGAATTACTAATCTTAAAGAAACCAGGCTCTCAGAGAAGATAGACCTCATGGCTCAGACTCCATTTTGTCTTAGGTTTCAATTCTGCTTCTGAAAAAGTGAACCATGAATGTTAATAGGAAAACCAAAGAGGGGAAGCTTGCCCTTCAGAAGAACACTTAGTATATTTTAAGCAAATTAACTGGAAACTTCCAAAAGGATAAGTCCATCCTGTACTATCTTGCTAATCATGTACTCTTTAATAGAAACTTGTTTGTCACATGTAAATTTTTCTATACCTTCTGTTTTCTCTAGACAAACTTTGTGTGCTTTATAGATGTTTTTTGTGTGTGTGATAGATTCAACTAAACTAATTTAGATAATCCTTTCCTAACTGACAGTGAATTTATGTGACTAATCTTTTGTTTAGAGTCCTGAAGAATGCGTGGAACAATACACTTTGAGAACTTTAAGATTACCTTTAGATATTCATAGTAATGATGCTAATAAATATTAGAAAGGGAATGTTAAATTGTTACCCATTAAAAAAACAAGAGTCAGAAGAAAGCCCATTGGTCCAACACTCAGGGTGTGGTTGGCAAATTTGATTCCTACTTATGATATAGTTGACTTAGAGAAATCTTTTTAAAAAATTATCAATCACTATGGGAAAAATAACAGACAAAGTTGCTACTGGGATAGAAACACAACAGCGATCTCCAACCTCATTAAGCTGAGGTGACATGATGCAACGAAACAAACTTGAGATTTTTTTTATCCCCCAAAAAGGTGTAATCTGTGCTGTAACAAATACCTCTTGTTGTATTTAGATAAATAACACAGGAAAAGTAGAACACATAAAATTGGACAGAAAGCTACTTGGTTATACACTGTCACATCCTTACAAACACCAGATTTATCTGGTTGGTTACCATAAAAAACAAGTACATGGGCTGGATCACTACCGCAAGGGCAGTCCTGATAGTATTAGACATAATAAAATTTATCCTCTATTGTCTTACACACTTAAAAGGCAAAAGAAAAATCTTGGGCTAAAATGTTGATGTACATTGAGACTGCAATTGATAAAAACCGTGCTCTTACTTAAGATCTTGGTGAAGAACCAGATGGTATCCAGTGGAAAACCAGCACTGTGAGTTTAAAAAGCCTGCAATGGCCACCATTTAGGAACTCGATTAAGTCCAGGTATTGATCATTGATGTGTTATCTCCAATCTCCAATCAAAAGGAGAGAATGACTTAAGAAATAATATTAAAGTCATTATTCCCTGTCCTTGAACACTGAGAAAGTGACCCAGCTGGAGCTGGGCTCACAAGGACTCATAAGGACTTACTTGGACACATCAACTGAGCCCTGAGATAAAGACAATAGATGGGACAATCTTAAAAATTATCTTTTTTAAGAAAGAAAAATACCTTTAGGGAACATTTCACATAAGCCAGAACACAAAGGGCTCCATTTTTTTTTACTAAATCTTACAGTGAATAAAAAACATGTTGGGTCTATGAAGACCCTCTTGACTGCTGGTTACTGAAACCAGTACCAATGGTTGTTAAGAAAGACAATTCAAAATATAAGATCACAGTTTCTAGCCTATTTGTGAAAAGATGAAGCTTTCAATGGTTTTGTCCATTTTATACCCTGGAATATTCTTAAGACTTGAAAAAACATGACTCTAACAGCATACTTGTCTGCTTCCCACTTTTGGCTTTTTAAATACATGAACCAGTGAAAAGACTTAAGTGGCTTTTCAAGAGACAAAACAAAGTTCAGTAAATAAGTATCATAAAAATAAGTGCTATAAAAAAAAAAGTGCTATAGAGGTATTAAAACTCGTTTTTGCTCTATCCCTTTTACTGATTTCTATTTTAACCTTTGCTTGTGTTGTTCCTCTCTCTAGACAAGCTTATGTGTCTTGGTGCATGACTTAATAAGTTGGTGCCTTCTCCCTGGAAGGACAGTCATTTCAAGTGATTCAAAAGTTCCAGCTCCAAATAATGGTTGCTCAGAGATTTCAACCCATCCCCATCAAGAAGAGAGACAAGATACAAGAGAGATATAATAGTTTAACCCTGGTAACACAAGAGTTCCACTTCTCTAAACTTTAGGCCTCTATACCCCCATCCAGCAGGAAGCAGCTAGAGAGACACAGCACCCTGTTTCCCAAGACTGAGAAACCTACAACAAAAAGTGGGGATTGAAACAGGCTGCTCAACCATATCTTGAATGGTACCTGCACCATTTTTCCTTTCCTTAGCCTTTCTCTCTCTCCAAGTATGATTTTGCTGTTAACTCTACTAAAAGCTACATGTTAACTAATGTTTCCCCTAGGACCTTGAAAAACAAGTGATATCAATCTAAACTTATCAAATAGGACAAAGGATTGTGCCACTCACCCCCTGGGCTTATGGGATACTGGCAAGAAAAAAATCAGCATGTTTGGAATATGACCACCAAAACCAAACAGAAAGAGATGGACGTTCCACAAGTTCCTAAAACCCATGTTCCCCTTTCCCTATAAACCTCAACTGGACTGCAGTTCCTTGAGACAGACAGCTTTAGAATGAGATCATTCCCCTCCGCCTCCATATACCGGTATGTATAATAAGGTTCTCGCTACCTACCCCTGTCTCAAGAATTGGCTGTTTGTAGCAGGTGACTCTAACTCGCAAAATTGTTGTAACAAAAACACCTCCTTAGCTACCCATGGTTGCTAGCCAGATAAATAGCCCAAAGTTCAGACATTGTTAATGGTCCAATCTAATTTTGCTGAATTCAGAGGCCTGAGTTAGTTCAGTCATTTTTACTTTGGTCAAGGGGTCTTCATGAATCTCTCATTTACAAATCTAAACTCAGTAAAGGCAAAAAATTTTATCTGTTTTGCTCACTGCTTTGTTCTAAGAACCTAGAACATTTGTAGTTCATAGCAGGCATTCAAAAATATTAATTGAAAAAAATAACTAACTCTGTAATAAGAATATTTTTATCATATTTAAGGTTTACTCGAGTACACGAGAACAGAATAAATAATGACAAAATGACAAAAATAGGTACTTTTAGGTTGCAGGCATTTACAGGCAACATAAACACAAAAATAATCCTCAACTGGAGTTCTTCACATTGTTTTCTGTCTTCCAACAGCTATTATGTTCTTGTCTCTGATTTAGAACATAGAAAATTAAATGAAAACTATTTTACATAAATTTGGTTCTACTTGTCCCATGACTGTCTAACCCTTTGGTTAACCAATTATTTTCTCCTTTGAATTTTTTGTTGATACCATGTGTTTTCACTAATGGAAAGCATACTGATTAAAGGACCAATTCAGGATTTTTATTATGAGTTATGGATTTTTATACCCATTACCTGGGATCACATATGTCCCAGAGAAAGCAGGACATAGTAAATCCTACTGAAATGAGTCAATGCATGTGTGGTAAAAATAAGTTATAGAAGTTTGAATCTCTTGAAAAGTACCACTGCAATGCATTATTCCTTTTTGGAAAGGCATTATTTACTGTTCAGAAGATAGAAAAGAAGGGAGCCAGTAAAACCTGGAAACAACAAATGACATAAAGGAGAAAATGGCCACTATAACTGAAGGAAGACTGGCAATAGCTTATTCTTGCTCTCTAAGTACACCCTCATGAGAACATAGTAACTGGGTAACACAGTGAGGAGGCTTATCTCAGTGAAATAAAGGCAAACCTGTGAAAAGTTTAGAAGAATCACACATTTGACGGTCATCATCTGAGACAATGCTCAATCTACACAGAAATGTGGCTCCCACTTAGGATTTTTGAGTTTTACACATTTCGAAAGGCTCCTACACAGTAAAATAGGGCTACATCCTTTCCAAAGAAATCCAGAGGCATAAAAAATGGTTGGGATACCATGTGCCCCACAAGTCACCAAAGGGTTAATGTGGCTCAAGGGTTAATGGATGCTAGTTCCTCAAAAAATGTTAGCATAAACTGTAATCTTTCTATGTAATTTTCCTCATTTAAGTCTGAAACAGATATTGACTTTCGTGTTTTAGAGTCGTGATGAGAGTGGGTGATCTTAGTAAAAATGCAGATTGGCAAGATATAACTTTGAAAATTCTGTAGAGTTGAGGCATGCCACTGACTCGAGCTCTGGTCGTTGAAGAATAAAATTTTAAAGAAATAATGCTCTAAACAATATTTACATGAATAATTTGATCCATGAACAATATAATAAATGACTTCAAAGACTCATTTTTTTAAAGAAAAATGACAGAGCAGATAAGACATTAATTACTTCACAGTTTCTAACCCTTCCCCCTCCTCATTTAAAACATGGGGCCTTGCTCAATGTCCAAATCGAATTGCCTAAATTATATATTTGCAAACCCGCCCCATAGCAGGATTGTGTAGTTTTGAGTACTTAAGAATCACAGTATAGAAATAAGACATATGCAAACATGGAACTCATTTTCAGATTTAACCAATTTGTGGTGGATAATAGTAAGAAAGGTGACAAAGAAAGAGTAATTCAGATTTGAAGTTACCTGCTACCCAGTTTGGGACTATATACAGTTGATAAGCAAACCAATAATAGAATGACAGCATGACTCTAGGAACCTTGGGAAAGGCAAAATTTCTTGTGGTAGAACCCATTTGCTCTTTGTGGTTTGTAGAAAGTTTTAGTGGCTAGCTGGTGTCTATGGACTTGAGAAGCAGTGATGATAATATTTTAAAAGAATCAATGCCAACTCAATATCATTCTCCGAAAGATTTACAAGCTAAAAGACTTCATTTTTGTTTATTGCTAACTCATGCAGTTAGAAAGACATTACATACGAAAAAGTCTCTTTCTGCAGCACAGCTCAATTTTTTAGACAAGGACCGTGTAGTAAATAGTGTCATCTGCTGAATACAAGTGAATAATAAGTGTGGTAAACTATAGTCTTCATTATTGGATCAACAACACTTAGAAAATCCATTCAAGGTCAATTCCTCTTCAGATCTAACTGGACTTATTTTTGATGGTAACTGGGCACACTGAGTGAATAACAGAGGTTAGCCAGTCTATTGTCAAGGAAAGGAACTGCTGAACTACTTGTTAAAAACTTATTTAGGTTTAATAGAGGTAAACAGGATCTATACTAACTACACAAAACAATGCTTGGCATTGTGTAATCTGTGCAACAGAAACAAATTATGAGCTAATAAGTTGTCCACAAATTTCATGAGTTAAACAATACTTTCAGGGTGGAACTTACTATTTTCACTGATCAGAGAGGAGTTAAAGAAGAGTAAAATCTTACTGAACCACTTATCCCTTACTCAGACAGTGTGTTAAACGTTTGGGAAGCAGTAGGGCTATATAAGTCTTACAAATGCTTATATTAAGTGACCTGAGTTGAAGGTAGAAATAAATTGACTTTGATATTTTCTTTTTCTCTTTGTACAGACTTTACACTTACACAAAGACAGACAAGTCCAGTATATCCTGCGTGTCAGAGTAGAGCTGCCTGGCCTTAGAGTGTGGGGATTTGGAGGTATTTTAGTTTTTTTCTTGGTTTTGCTTAAGGCTTCTGGGATTAGGTTATATATAACAGAAGGGTAAAAATTGTCATGTTTTCCCTTGCTGTCCTAGAAGTTCTTGATAATTTATGGATTCTAATCTATGGATGCCCAGACAGGGAGATTTGGAAGGAATCACATTTTGTACTGGCTGCCTGGAAGGCTCAAGTCCCATAAGTCTCTTGAATTTTACAGCATCAGCCTGTGATCTGGTAGATAATAGAGTGGCAATATCACTCTAGAGACCCAGGGAAGGGCAAACTTTCTTGTTGCTCTCTATGGCTTGTACAAAGATGTGGTTGCTAGATGGCACCTGTGAACTTGAGAAGTGGTATATATATATATATATGTTTGTTTTTCAGTACAGGCAGACTCACTTATAAAATCTTCATAAATTATATTTTCTTCCCCAAGTCTGAATCAAGATAGAGCAAAATCTCATTTATAAGAATGCCGGCAGGAAACATGGAGTCAACTGAATTTGCAAAGATTGTTTGAACAGGATGTTCTTCTTCATATTAAGTGGAGGTCCCAAAGGACATGGTTATAAAAGTGCTTTTTGGTTTTACTAACAGGGTGATGGAATGAAGATATTAGGACATGGTTATAAAAGTGCTTTTTGGTTTTACTAACAGGGTGATGGAATGAAGATATTATTATCAGAAAAACATGTTTGAATGGAAATTCAAACCCTTAAGAACTATGCATCCTTGGTCAACTCACTAGTTTTTTTTAAGCTTCAGTTTTCTTATCCAGAGATTGGGAACAATAATATTTTTCTTATACAATATTTGTGAGGATTAAATTTGATAATTTTATTAAACAACATGTTTAGACTACCTACACAATAAACGTTAGTTCATTTCTTTCTTGAAGTCAATTTTTTTTTTTAAAGATGAAGGTTTGCAGAGCAAATTAGTTTCTCATTAAACAATTAATGGCCATACACATATTGTTTTGTGACATTGGTTGCCAACACCACAACATGTATACACTCTCCCCTTATCGACTTTGGGTTCCCCATTACCAGCTTTTGTGTCCCCTCCTGCCTTCTTGTCTTTTCCCCTGGGCTGAGGTGCCCGTTTAGACTCATTTTGTTTTATGAGCCTGTCTAATCTTTGGCAGAAGGGTGACCCTCAGGAATGACTTTGGTACTGAGTTAAAAGGGTGTCTGGGGGCCATACTTTGGGGGTTTCTCCAGTCTCTGTCAGACCACTAAGTGTGGACTTTTTTTGTGAGTTAGAATTTTGTTCTACGTTTTTCTCCAGCTCTTTCCAGGATCCTCTGTTGTAATCCCTGTCAGAATAGTTGGTGGTGGTAGCTGGGCACCATCTAGTTGTGAACTCAGTTTGGTGGAGGCTGTGGTAGTTGTGGTTCATTAGTCATTTGGACTATTCTTTCCTTTTTGTCTTTGGTTTTCTTCATTCTCTTTTGCTCCAAATGGGGTGGGATCAGTGGCATATCTTAGACGGCCACTTACCAGCTTTTAAGACCCCAGATGCTACTCACCAAAGTAGGGTGTAGAACGTTTCCTTTCTAAACTATGTTATGCCAGTTGCACTAGATGTCCCTCAAGACCACAGTCCCTAGCCCTCAGCCTAATAATTCTGTTCCCCACAGTGTTTGGATTTGTCTATGAATCTTCCATGACCTCGCCTTGGTCAAGTTATGCTGATTTCCCCAGTTTCGTATACTATCTTACCCTTCACCAAAGTTACCACTTATCTATTGTCTTTTTAGTGTTTTTTTCCTCCCCACTCTCCCCCCTCGTAACCATCAAAGAGTGTTTCTTTCTGTATGTAAACCTTTTCATGAGTTTTTATAAGAGTGGTCTCATACAGTAGGTGACCTTTTGTGATTGACTTATTTCTCTCAGCATAATGTCCTCCAGATTCATCCATGTTGAGAGATGTTTTCAAAATTCATCATTGTTCTTTATTGTTGCTTAGTATTCCACTGTGTGTTACGTACCATAGTTTGTTTATCCATTCACCTGTTGATGGGCATTTGGGTTGTTTCCATCTTTTTGCTGTTGTGAACAATGCTGCAATGAACATGAGTATGAATATGTCTATTCTTGTGATGGCTTTTATTTCTCTAGGATATATTCCAAGGAGTGGGATTGCTAGATCATATAGTATTTCTAGCTTTTTAAGTAAGTGCCATATCATTTTCCGAAATGGTTGTATCATTTTACATACCCACTGGAGGTACATAAGAGTTCCAAGCTCCCCAAAACCTCTCCAACATTTGTTACTTTCTGTTTTTTTTTTAATTCTTGTCAGCAATGTTGGGGTGAGATGGTATCTCATTGTCATTTTGATTTGCATTTCGCTAATGACTTTTTTTTCTAGTTAATGACTAGTGATCACAAGCATTTCCTCTTGTGTTTGTTGGCCATCTGAATGTCTTCTTTGGTAAAGCGTCTGTTCAGATCCTTTGCTCATTTTTAAATTGGATTATTTGTCTTTTTGATGTAGAGTTGGATTTTCCCAAAGATTTTAGAGATTAGACCTTTGTCAGATTTGTCATAGCCAATTTTTTTTTTCAATCTATAGAATCTCTTTTTACTCTTTTGGCTAAGTCATGATGAGCATAAATGTTTAATTTTTAGAAGATCCTAGTTACGTAGCTTATCTTCTGGTGTTTGTATATTGTTAGTTATAGTTTGTATGCTATTGATGCCATGTATAAAGGCCTCTAAACATTGACCCTATCTCTTCTTCTATGATCTTTACAGTTTTTGGTTTTATATTAAGTCTTTGATCTATTTTGAGTTAGTTTTTTTTTTTTTTTGTGTAGTGTGAGGCATGGGTCCTGTTTCTTTTTTTTTTTTTTTTACAGATGAACATCCAATTTTGCCAGCACCATATGTTTAAAAGACTGTCTTCTTCCCATTTAATGGATTTTGGGCCTTTGTTGAGGATCAGGTGACCATAGTGGATGGATTTATACCTGGGTTCTCAATTCTGTTCCATTGGTCAATGTGTCTGTTGTTGTACCAGTAGCAGGCTGATTTGACTACTGTAGCTGTATAGAAGGTTGTGAGGTCAGCTAGTGTGAGCCCTCTTACTGGATTTTATTTGTAGTTTGCTTTGGGTAGAATTGATATTTTCACAATGTTGAGTCTACGTATCCATGATTATGGTATGTTTTTCCATTTATGTAGGTCTCTTTTGGTTTCTTGCAATAATGTTTTGTAGTTTTCTTTGTGTAGGTCTTTTACATTTCTGGTTACATTTGTTCCTAAGTATTTTATTTTTTTAAGGGCTATTATCAATTGTATTGTCTTCCTGATTTTCTTTTTATAGTTTTCTTTATTGGTGTATAGGAATCCAGCTGATTTTTGTGTGTTTATCTTGTATCCTACTACACTGCTGAATCTTTATATTAATTCCAGTAGTTTTCTTGTACAGTCCTTTGCATTCTCTATGTATAGTATCATATCATCCTCATATAGGAATAATTTTACTTCTTCCTTACCAATTTGGATGTCCTTTATTTCTTTTTCTTACCTTATTGCTCTAGCTAGGCCTTTCAGCACAATGTTAAATAGGAGTAGTGATAAAGGGCATCCTTGTCTTATTCCTGTTCTCAGGGGAATGTTTTCAGCCTCTCTCTGTTAAGAATAATGTTGGCTGTTGATTTTTAGATGCCTTGTATTATGTTGCACAATTTTCCTACTATACCTATTTTATCTAGAGATTTTTTCAGGAATGGGTGTTGGACTTTATCAAATGTCAGGCCCTTCACTTAGAATGCTTCACCAGACTTCAGATGGTTTACTACTTTTCCCTAGACTCAGAATTAACGATTGAGGGAGCTAAAATTTGAAGCTGGATTTCATTGGTTCTAAGGTTAACCTTTCATTCTCACTATTCAGACCCCAGGAATACTGTGTAGAATACCGATAGGTCATCTCCAGTGTCTGCCCCATCCCAAATACTGGAAGATTAATCTGAAGTCTTCAAGGACTTCAGCAGTATATTTTAAGTATAGATTTTAAAGGCAGAGAAACAGTATGAGAAATGAATGTACACAACTATCCCCAAAATGAAACAAAATTTTGTTTGTTTTTTATTTAAGTTCTGAAGTAAAAACCTACTTCTGTCAAGATGGTCCCAATTCATAGGGACCCTATTGGACAGAGTAGAACTGCCCCATAGGGTTTCCAAAGAGCACCTGTTAAACTTGAACTGCTGACATTTTGGTTAGCAACAGTGGCTCTTAACTGCTATGCCACCTTTGCTTCGAAGTTCTGAAATGGAGTTAGGAAAAAATCAAATATTATCGTTTTTAAAAACTATGCAGCTTCATTTCTTCAGGGTATTTTTAACTAATTTACCTAATGGGTTGGAAGTGTAGGGTATTTGTTAAGTGTCAGGCAGTTATTAAACACAACTAAATGTGCAAATCCTAAATTTTACACTTCATAGCTCCACAACCTTGGGCAAGAGATTTAATATTTTGAAGCCTCAGACTCTTCTTGTGATTATGATACTGACATTAAAAAATTGGCAAAAGGATTAAGTAATGAATACATACATGGCACAATGCCTGGGACTAGGAACTACTTAATGAATATATTTTTATATTTACATTTAGATGAATGGATTCATATTTTTAAATGATGAAATTTTATTGAGCAAAATTAAATAACAAATAACTTTAATTTTTTTATTTTCATTAACTCAGATGGCAGAATCATTCTGCATTCTGAGAGAAATACATTGTATCTCCTAACTCAGTGGAGAAAGAAATTCTTATTCATTTCCAGCTTGATAGCTTTATGTTAATTGCATGAAGATATTACGGGGCTTACACATCTCTGTAAAATACGAGAGGTTTTCGTAATTATGAGTAAAATATTAAGCGTATGTGAACTAGAACAAGCAGCCTTTTGATTGGCCAGAGGTCAATGAATAACAAAGGCACTAAAAAAAAAAAAAAAGAGAGAGAGAGAGATAGAGTGAGAAAGAGAGCAACGTCTTGATTTTTTTTTTTTTCTTGTATTATAAGAACAATTCTTCCAAGCTGCTTAATGCAGAACAGAGAATCATGGTTTTTTTTTTTTGCAAATGAGTGGCACAATTTATATATCTGAAAGGTTAATATTGCTATTCTCTGGGAATCCACTTCTGTGTTGCCCTAAACATTCTCTTTTACATTTCCTTTACTACTACTAGATTGCCATTGTTATCTCTTTCAAGGGCTTGGAAATCAGAGAATGAAGGCTTTTCTTTTTAAAGCAAGAAATCATTGCTTTCTTTTCTATTTTAGCCTTCATTAATCATGAACATAAAAGAAACAGGCAAAAATTAAGGTCACTGATTTTTACACTGAAGTACTATTAGTATCAGTGATTTACATTACACCGATATTATTAGAAGGCTATCGAACAATATCTATGAAATAATACAGAAGGATTTAGTCATTTTAATTTCCTGCTCTATGAAGTTTATGTTCTTAGGTAAGATAAAAGCTAACTAGTGTAGACCACATGTGCTGAATTCCCACTTCTTTAAGCTCCTTTTCTAATTCCCATAAGTCATCATGACAAAGAAAAAAAAAAATAGGAAATTATGGCAAAATCCTTATTAAGACCCTAAATGCTAATGAAACCACTAGTGTCACCTAGTACTTTCTGCACTGTGTATGAGTCACAGATTCTACTGGTGAGTACTCATTCCACAGTGCTCAGTACTTGGGTTGTATACTTCATATCCATTTGGCAAGTTGTGCTGTGGGTTATTCTACCATTCAAGTTTGGCTTGGCAGGTCGAATAAATATACTCACGTTAATTCATGATGTGATAAAATGGTCTATTTTGTTTATCAAATGACAGTGACAATAAATGCTGTTCGCAGAGAAATGTGATTTTGACCTGGCAAGACATGAAAAATTGTCATTGAAATAAATAGCTTTTATGTCAAGGTTTTCAGTTTTCATTTTTTGGGGGGAGGGAGGGCAATTCTTGGCTGGAAATCTTCTTTATATCAGATGGCTTTGTTTTTAGGTGTTTGCGAATGTAGTAAATAGGTACTTTCCTCTGAATTTTTTCTTGCATGTTATCCTATAACATTTTCTCTTTAAGTCAATAAATAAGAGGAAAGAATTAATTTGTCATTATAAAGAGTTCTTAGTTTATTTTGCTCTAAATTGTATTCTTGTGCTACTCAATTCAACTATAAGTTTAATATATTCATTTTTCTTGGGACTTATCTTTTCATTTCTGTAGTACCAAATGATGAAAATTATTGTAGTTAGGTGCCCTTGAGTCAGTTTTTAACTCATAGTGTTCCCATGTGACAGAATAGAACTTCTCCACAGGGTTTTCTTGGATGTAATTTTTATGGGAGCAGATTGCCAAGTCTTTTTTCCTGCAGAGCCGCTGGGTGGGGTCAAACTGCCAACCTTATAGTTAGCAACTGAGTGCTTAACCATTGTACATCCAAGGTTCCTTAAATATGACAATACATAATCTAAAATTACAAGCAGTTTACAGACAGAAACTCAGAGATTAAAATACATATAATACTTGCTACAGTGGCAGTTTACACTGGATTTAATGGAATCATGGAAGACCACAAATATTTAATTAGATATGGAATAATGAATAAAGGCCTCATTGGAGGGAGGTCAGCTGGAGATTTGAAGCAGGAAGGAGTTTGACAATCAGACTGGAGGAGGGTGGAAGGAAGCCAGTCTTAGAAACACAATGAATAAATATATGAATACATAAATGAGTTAATAAGTTTTTATTTTCTATTAAGTCCTAAAATTTGTGTATTAATAAGATATGCTGTAGTTTTGTTATTTATCATCAAGTCAATTCCAACTCATGGTGACCCTATATGTGCAGAGCAGAACTGTATCATAGGGTATTCCAGCCCGTGACCTTTTAGGAGCAGATAGATCACCAGGCCTGTGTTCTTATATGCCTCTGGGTGGAATCGAATACCCAACCTTTTTGACAGTAATAGGACACACAGGACCAGGCAGTGTTTTGTTTTGTTGTACATAGGATCACTATGAGTCAGAACCAACCTGACAGTACCTAACCACAGTAAAAACAACAGAACACTTGACAGATGGTGCCATCTCTGGACTCCAATAAGACATATAGATGTAATCTATTTAAAATTTCAACTTTCATAGAAAAATAGAATTAAGTTTATAAGACAATTTTTTTAGAGATGAGACCTTGAAATTTAATAGAGTTGTTTTGGACTGATCTATAATCTTTTGCTATTAAAATTTTACATAAATGTGACAAATATTGTATTAATTATTTAAGACTAAAACATGTCCATAACAATTCAATTGTACTTGAAAATAAATCAGAATTTGTGCAAAAAACCTTCCATGGATCTTGGTCTGTGTGCATATATAGGTATTTCTCTCCAGGAAAAAAGGGACAACAAATATACGGATAAGGCCATAAACACTTATAATATGAATGGATTATCATATGGTCATTTTTGAAGGTTGGTTTGCACTAACCTTGGTAGAATTCACTTGAACTTCTTGATTCAGAATGTGTTTGATACAGCTGTCCTAGTGTTCAAATCCAATTCCACAGTGCTAGTCTTATTTGAGTTATACAGTTTGGATTTTTATAACTTAAAATACAAAGTACACATGTTATTCAAATATCACATTTCTTATGTGTTTCAACTGAAGGGTCATTTCCTAACAATTTCTCCCATATGGGATGTGGTAGAAAGGAATAAAGAACTAGGGGATGCATGAATTACTGATATTAAAAATAACATCGGTAAGTAAGACAATAGAAGATAATAGGAAAAGCCTCAGAAAGGTAGGAATAAAGTTAGCTCGTGAAATTAAAATAAAAAAATAGATGATAATATTAAAGCTGTAAGGGCAACAGCTTTCATGGTAGTGACTGAGGCTAATTAGGATACAATTTGTACTCGTCCGTATGAGACACACGCACAAAAAGGTGATAATGTCAAACTATTTAACTGTAAAAGTGTATCCTGCATTTTGACTTGGTTTACTTCTCTTTCATTTGATGTTAAAGTGGTAATTTTAGGTGGTACTTATTTTCTACTTGCATCCCTCTTCTCATTTCAATACCATGTTGCTCCTCATTTTTAATGTTTTTTTACATTTTCCTGTTTCAATAATTCATAAATAGAGAAAACACTAAGGAGACAAAAAAATACAAGTAAGATATTTTAGTGCTGCACGGGTGGTTCAATGGTGAAATTTTTGCTTTCACGCCAGAAACCCACGTTTACTTCCCAACCAAACACGTCATGCACAGCCACCACCCCTCTGTCGGTGGTGGCTTGAGTGTTGCTATGATGTTGCACAGGTTTCAGGGAAACTTCCAGATTAACGTAGATTAGGAAGAAAGTCCTGATGATCTACTTCTGGCAATCAGCCAACAAAAATTCTGTGGATCACAAGGACCCAATCCACAACAGATCGAGGGGATGGTGCAAAAGAAGTTGGATTTGGCACAGCCATGAGTCAGGGGCTAACAACAACAAAATCAACAATGAAGTTAAAAGGTTTTAGCATCATAAATTCATAACTTCATATAAAAAAAAGTGTAGTGAATAGTTTCCCAATGTGTTGCTGAAGACTATGTTATCATAACCATCTGAGTGTACGCTAAAAACGGATTCCTGAGCGCTCTGTCAGATTACTGAGTCAGCGTCTCTCTATATATGGTGTCCTACTCTGCCATTTTAACAAGCATTGCCACAAGATTCCCATGACACTAAAGTGTGAGAACTATTGATACAGAAAGCTTAAATTTAAATTAACATATTTGAAGAAAGTATGTCAATTCAAAGACATCAATCTGAAATCTAAATAATAAGACTTTGTCTATATTTGCTATCACGCATAAAGGGTTGACAAGAGTAGAAACAACCAATATGTATATTTCTATCAGGTCTTCTAAGTGTTTCTAAGCCCATGATATGTTGTTGTTAGGTGGCATTGAGTGGGTTGGGACTCGTAGTAACCCTAGCCCAGTCCTGTGCCATCTACACAATCTTTGTTACTCTTGAGCCCATTATTGCAGCTATTCTGTCAATCCATCTCCTTGAGACTATTCCTCTTTTTTTGCTGACCCTTTACTTTACCAAGCATGATGTCCTTCTCCAGGGACTGGTCCCTCCCGATAACATGTACAAGGTATGTGAGACAAAGTCTTGCCATCCCAGCTTCAGAAGAGCATTCTGGCTGTACTTCTTTCAAGACTGATTTGTTTGTTCTTTTGGCAGTCCATAGTATATTCAGTATTCTTCACCAACACCACATTTCAAAGGCATAGATTCTTCTTTGCTCTTCCTTATTCACTGTCCATCTTTCACATGCATATGAGGTGATTGAAACCATGGCTTGGGTCAGGTGTACCTTAGTCTTCAAGGTGACATCTTTGCTTCTTAACACTTTAAAAAGAGCTTTTGCAGCAGATATGCCTAGTGCAACACACCCTTTGATTTGTTGACTGCTGATCCCATGGGCGTTGATTGTGGATCCAAGTAAAATGAAATCCTTGACAACTTCAATATTTTCTCCATTTATCATGATGTTGTTCATTGGTCCACTTGTGAGGATTTTTGTTTTCTTTATATTGAGGTGTAATGCATGCTAAAGGCTGCCGTCTTTGATCTTCATTAGTAACTGCTTCAAGAAGTTTTCACTTTCTGCAAGCAAGTTGAGTCATCTGAATAAATCAGGTTGTTAATGAGTCTTTTTCCAGTCATAATACTGAGTTCTTCATATAGTCCAGCTTCTCGGATTATTTGCTCAGCATACAGAGTTAGTACGTATGGTGAAAGGATACAAACCTGACACACACTTTTCTTGAATTTAAACCATGCACTATTCCCTTGTTACATTTGAAAAATTGCCTCTCGGTCTATGTAGAGGGGCAAGTCTGTTGCAAAAGACATCTTTAAACGATTGAAAACCAAAGATGTCACTTAAAGACTAAACTGCGCCTGACTCAAACCATGATATTTTCAATCTGTCCATATACAAGTGAAAGCTGGACAATGAATAAGGAAGACCAAAGAAGAATTGACGCCTTGGAATTGTGGTGTTGGTGAAGAATATTGAATATACCATGGACTGCAAAAGGATAAACGAATCTGTCTTGGAAGAAGTACAACCAGAATTCTTAGAAGCAAGGATGGCGAGATTGCTTCTTACATACTTTGGACATGTTATCAAGGGTCAGTCTCTTGAGAAGGACAGCATGTTTGTGAAATTAGAGGGTCAGCAAAAAGAAGACACCCTCAATGAAATGGATTGACACAGTGGCTGCAATGGGCTTAAGCATGATAACGATTGTGAGCGTGGTGCAGTACTGGGCAGCATTTCATTCTGTGGTACAGAGGGTTGCTATGAGTCGGAACCAACTTGATGGCACCTAACAACAACAACAACTATCTACAAGTTCCTCATGAGCACAATGAAATGTTCTGGAATTCCCATTTTTCACAATGTTATTCATAATTGTTGTGATCACCCAGTTGAATCCCTTGGCATAGTCAATAAAGCACAGATAAACAGATTTCTGGTAGTCTCTGCTCTCAGCCAAGATCCGTCTGACACCAGCAATGATATCCCCCATTCCAAGTCCTCTTCTGAATCTGGCTTATATTTCTGTTAGTTTTCCTGTCGATGTACTACTGCGACCTTTTTGAATTATCTTCAGCAAGATTTTACTTGCGTGTGATATTAATGATATTATTCAATTTTTTTTTGCATTCTGTTAGATTATTTCTTTGGAATGGACACAAATATGGACCTCTTCCAGACAGTTGGCCAGGTAGCTGTCTTCCCAATTTCTTGGCACAGATGAGTGAGCACTTCCAGCACTGCATCCAATCTCATGATTTGAGGAATGTATATTATTATACAAAAGCTCATAGTATATATTCCTCAAATTTTTGAAGCTCATCTTGCTCAAAATAACTAATTATTAATTGACTTTCTATTTGCTTTATACAAGGAAACTATGTCCTACCTGTTGGACTGTACATGTATGTGACTACAGACGTTCCTTATTCTAGACTGGGGGTTGGCAAACTTTTTCTATAACAGCTCAGACAATGAACGCTCTTGGCTTAGTGGGCCATACATCCTTGTTTTAACTACTCAACTTTGTTAATGAAAAGTGAAAGCAGTCATTGAAAATGCACAAGTGAAATGATGTGACTATGTTCCAGTAAAATTATTTATGCACAATAAAATTTGAATTGTCATGAAATCGTCTTTTTTTTTTTTCATAGTTTTGTAGTTTATTAGGAAAATAAGCTACAACTCACGATTAGGATCAACTTGGGAGTAACAGGAAAAACTTGAGATCGGGAACAGGGAGCACATAGGCAAGGTCTGGAAGATTCCCCCAAAGTGAAGAGCGCATCCCTCTTCTTTTTCATTGCAGGACAGCTTCCAACCAGGACAAGTCTCTCAGCTGCTCTCTGCCCTCAAGATTCTTTGCTGTCAGGCCTCTCTGCCTTTGGCCTCTCTGCTGCCAATTGGTCCAATTCATAGCCAGTGTAGCAGCCCTCTCTCAGCCTTGCAGGCCTTCTCTTAGCTGCGTAGGCGCTGATGCAGGACCCCTTCTGGGACTCTTGCCATCTCAGTTTACAGCTCTTGACCTGTATTACAGCTCTTTTAGGAGATTCTTGCAGAAGCCTGGTTTCATAATGCCCTGCTCCAGGTTCATTTTTTTTTTTTTTATTAACTTTTATTGAGCTTCAAGTGAACGTTTACAAATCAAGTCAGTCTGTCACATATAAGTTTACATACATCTTACTCCATACTCCCACTTGCTCTCCCCCTAATGAGTCAGCCCTTCCAGTTTCTCCTTTGGTGACAATTTTGCCAGCTTCGCACTCTCTCCATCCTCCCATCCCCCCTCCACACATGAGATGCCAACACAATCTCAAGTGTCCACCTGATACAATTAGCTCACTCTTCATCAGCATCTCTCTCCCACCCACTGTCCAGTTCCTTTCATGTCTGATAAGTTGTCTTCGGGGATGGTTCCTGTCCTCTGCCAACAGAAGGTCTGGGGACCATGGCCGCCAGGATTTCTCTAGTCTCAGTCAGACCATTAAGTATGGTCCCTTTATGAGAATTTGGGGTCTGCATCCCACTGATCTCCTGCTCCCTCAGGGGTTCTCTGTTGTGCTACATTGTTTGACCCATTTAACAATGTTAAATACAATCCGATTTTGGATCATACGTGCAGTGGGCTGTGTTTGGCTAATGGACAGCAGTTCTCCATTCCCTGTTCCAGATTAATGAATTGGCATCTGAATTAGTTTTCTAGGACTGCCATAGTAAATTACCACCAACTGGGTTGCTTGAAAGAAATAAATTTATTCTCTTACAGTTATGGAGGTTAGTTCATATTCAGAGTTTTGACAGGTCTATTGTCTTCTCTGAAAATTCCAGGGGAAGATCCTGCCCAGTTTATCCCAGCTTCTAGTAGCTCCACACATTCTTTGGCTTTTGGCAACATATTCCAATCTCTTTCTCTATTTTTCACATACGCTTTTTCCCTCTGTATCTCTTTTCTTTCTTTCTTTTTTTAATATGGACACAAGTCATATTGTATAAGGGCCCTCTTTTCTCCAGTATGACCTCATATTAATTTAATCCCAAATGAAGTCACATTCAGAGATAACACAATTTAGGACACAATACATCTTTTGTGTAGTACAATTTAACCGTTAACAGCATTTATTTTTTACCTGGTTTTTTAAAGTTGAATTAACAAGTCTGTTTTGAAATTACCAATCTGTTCTGGTTTCCCTGAAAATTAACTCGGTTTGTTGGCTTAACAAATTTGAATAAAAACTGAAACGTCAAAAGAAAACTATAGACAAGATGTTTCTAGGCAGTATAGGGAACTATCAGTTTGTAAGTCTTTTTCTCTCTCATTCTTTCTAAATTCAGCTTCTTGGACTCAAGTAAAGAATCAAGGGTATCTGATAGAATTCATTCATTTGGCAGTGAATAATTAATATATCATAAAATCATTGGTAGAGCTTACATTAAAACCCTCTGGGAGAGGAGGAGCCAAGATGGTGGAATAGACAGACACTTCCGTCGAGCCCTCTTTACAACAAAGACCAGAAAAAACAAGTGAAACGAGTATATTTGTGACAAGCTGGGAGCCCTGAGCATCAAAGGCAAGCTTAGACAACGAATTGAGGGACAGGGGGAAGAAGGGGCCGTTCAGAAGCGGAGAGGAGTTACCGACATGAATCACGGGGAGCCCTCAGGCACCATTCCCAGAGCGGCAGCGGCAGAGGTGGGCTGGTCCTAACGTTCAGCCACAGTTTCCTCAGGGAGACGCAGCCAGCCACACAGTCCACTCACACCTCCAGAACCTGAGCAGAAGGGTGCTCTCAGCCAAAGCTAAGTACTTGCGTATATTTCACTGTGCTCACCCCCACCCTCAAGCCGGCTTCAGCGGCTGAATCCCTGGGCCTGAGAGAGACCCTGCTGAGCACCTAGAGACATTCTCCCAGCATTGGGGAAGGAACAAATTTGCAACTGGAAGGAAAAGATAATTTGCTAGCTCCGTTGGCCAAGTAAGCTCAGGACAGAAGTGGCTCCTGTCCAGGCATAAACTGTCCCTTTCCCTTCTGCATGGACTTGTGTGGACCTATTTCAGGATAATAGGCCCTCATTGGCAAACTACAACCATTTCAGTGGTGCGGTGGAGAGGTGGGTGTTTGATGTTTGACATTGCTTTGCCTATTAAACAAGGTCCTCATCTACCCACAACAGGGACCTAAGGACTGGTAGCTTCACTCAGGTCACCCAGCCACCCGCTACAGGGATCCAAATATAACTGGTACCTCCCAGTCCTAACAACAAATACTTTGGGTGCCCATGCTCCCTCTGCAGAACCCACCCACCAGCATGCTCTAGGGAACAGAGACGCATTTTTCTCAGAGACACTTGGGGGTTGATTCTCAGCCCCCTGACTTGTTCAGAGCGTGACCCCCTGCTGCAATCAGATGCCAGTATATACGCCAATCACCCCTGCCCCTATAAGACTGTAGGACAGAGCCTGTACCACACACTTGATATCAGCTACCTGGAAACCTGAGCTGAATTTATACAAGAAAACTGACCAGACTCCTAGACTGATATACCTGATAACAGCTCTAGCCAGCTGGGGACAGGACACCAGAACTCCAAAGGAGAAAATAATCAAGCTAGCTCACTCAAGCAACCCATAGGGGTGTACCAAAACAAAACAAAGCAAGAAGCTACGACAGAGTAAGCAAGCATAAACTAATACAATAACTTCTAGATGGCTCGGAGACAACAGTCAATATCAAGTCACATAAAGAAACAGACCATGATCACCTCAACAGGCTCACAAAACAAAGAATCCAGGGATCATCTAGATGAAAGTGCATTCCTGGAATTACCAGATGAAGGATACAAAAGTTTAATACACAGAACCCTTCAAGACATCAGGGAGGAAATGAGGCAATATGCAGAACAAGCCAAGGAACACACAGATAAAGCAACTGAAGAAACTAGAAAGATTATTCAGGAACGTAATGAAAAGTCTAATAAGCTGTAAAAATCCATAGGCAGACAGCAATTAGAAATTCAGGAGATTAAAATTACAGAATTAGATAACTCAGTAGAAAGTCAGAGGAGCAGAATTGAGCAAGTAGAAGCTAGAATGTCTGAACTCGAAGATAAATCACTTGGCACTAATATATTCGAAGAAAAATCAGATAAAAGACAGTCTTTTTAACAAACGGTGCTGGCATCACTGGATATCCATCTGCAAAAAAATGAAACAAGACCCATACCTCACTCCATGCACAAAAGCTAACTCAAAATGGATCAAAGTCCTAAATATAAAATATAAAACAATAAAGATCATGGAAGAAAAAATAGGGACAACGTTAGGAGCCCTGCTACGTGGCATAAACAGTATACAAAACATTATAAAGAATGCAGAAGAAAAACTAGATAACTGGGAGCTCCTAAAAATCAAACACCTATGCTCATCCAAACACTTCACCAAAAGAGTAAAAAGGCTACCTACAGACTGCTTTTAGGTATGACATTTCTGATCAGTGCCTTATCTCTGAAATCTACATGATACTGCAAAAACTCAACTGCAAAAAGACAAATAACCCAATTTAAAAATGGGCAAAAGATATGAATAGACACTTCACTAAAGAAGACATTCAGGTAGCTAACAGATATATGAGGAAATGTTCATGACCATTAGCCATTAGAGAAATGCAGATCAAAAGTACAATGAGATTTCATCTCACTCCAACAAGGCTGGCATTAATCCAAAAAACACAAAATAATAAATGTTGGAGAGGCTGTGCAGAGATTGGAAAACTTCTACACTGCTGGTGGGAATGTCAAACGGTACAACCACTTTGAAAATCGATTTGTCGCTTCCTTGGATTTTTTGAAAAGCTAGAAGTAGAAATACCATATGATCTAGCAATACCACTCTTGGAATATATCCTAGAGAAATAAGAGCCTTTACAGGAACAGATATATGCACACCCATGTTTATTGCAGCACTGTTTACAGCTTCAAAAAAGATGGAAGCAACCAAGGTGCCCATCAACGGATGAATGGATAAATAAATTATGGCATATTCACACAATGAAATTTACACATCGATAAAGAACAGTGGGGAATCTGTGAAACATTTCCTAACATGGAGGAACCTGGAAGGCATTATGCTGAGTGAAATTAGTCAGATGCAAAAGGACAAATATTGTATAAGACCACTATTATAAGAACTTGAGAAATAGTTTAAACTGAGAAGAAAACATTGGTTTGTGGTTACGAGGGGGGGCGGAGGGAGGAAGAATGGGAGAGGGGCATTCACTAATTAGATAGTAGAGAAGAACTACTTTAGGTGAAGGGAAAGACAGCACACAATACAGGGAGGTCAGCACAATTGGACTAAACCAAAAGCAAGGAAGTTGCCTGAATAAACTGAATGCTTCGACGGCCAGAGTAGCAGGGGCAGGGGCCTAAGGACCATGGTTTCAGGGGACATCTAAGTCAATTGGCATAATAAAACCTATTAAAGAAACATTCTGCATCCCACTTTGAAGAGTGGCATCTAGGGTCTTAAATGCTAGCAAGCAGCCATCTAAGATGCATCAATTGGTCTCAACCCACCTGGATCAAAGGAGAATGAAGAAAACCAAGGACACAAGGCGATTACGTGTCCAAGAGACAGAAAGGGCCACATGAACCAGCAACTACATCATTCTGGGACCAGAAGAACTAGATGGTGCCCAGTTGCAACCGATGACTGCCCTGACAGGGAACACAACAGAGAACCCCTGAGGGAGTGCAAGAGCAGTGTGTTGCACACCCCAAATTCTCATAAGACCAGACTTAATGGTCTGACTGAGACTGGAAGGATCCCGATGGTCATGGCCCCCAGACGTTCTGTTGGCCCAGTACAGGAAACATTCCCGAAGCCAACTCTTCAGACGTGGATTGGACTGGACAATGGGTTGGAGAGGGATGCTGGTGAGGAGTGAGCTTCTTGGATCAGGTGGACACCTGAGACTATGTTGGCATCTCCTGCCTGGAGGGGAGATGAGAGGGTGGAGGGGGTTAGAAGCTGGCGAAATGGACACAAAAAGAGAGAGTGGAGGGAGAGAGAGGGCTGTCTTATTAGGGGGAGAGTAATTGGGAGCGTGTAGCAAGGTGTGTATGGGTTTTTGTGTGAGAGACTGACTTGATTTGTAAACTTTCATTTAAAGCACGGTAAAAATTATTGAAAAAAAAAAAAAACCCTCTGAGTCACCTTGGGTATCATTAGGTGTCTGAAGAGAAGGGATACTTCTGAGACACTTGCCATATTATTTGAAAGATATAACTACTTTTTTAAATGTATGAACGGCACATACTAGGCACTGGGATTATAAAATCGAAATTAAAACATCCCATGTATCTCATGAAATATTTACCTGGGAAAGAAATGAAATAGGTATTGTGAAACCAGTAGAGAGGAGACCTGTTCCAAGCTTTCCAACTCACTAGTTGTATGATGTTAGATAATTTACTTAACGTTTTTTATCTTTAATTTTTGTCAGTATAAGGTATTGCTGGTACTGATAGACAATAATAATATACCCACAACCAACATTATCATAAAGACCATCTACAATAGTATACATGCAAACCGTTATAAACAAATCTTCCATCTGCATTTTATGTTTTAGTTCACAGCTTCATTTTCCTCTTATTCACTGATATCAGAAACCTGAAATTGGTCCTATATTCCTCCCTTTACCCCTCCACCACATGTAATCAAATAAAAACAAAACAAAAAGTTCAACTGTGTCTACTTGCAACATATTTCTCAATTATATCAAAAATGTATGAATTAATCAAAGTTATACCTTCAAGGAGATAATAGAAATATAGAGAAAGGAATCAAGGAACCAGGTTATTAAAATTCAATGCAGTAATGCTTGTTTAATGGTTCTCATAGGGTTGTACGGTTATAGGTTAGCCAATTTACCCATATTGGTGCAGGAGAGAGATGAGAGATGTAGGAAATTTCCAAAATTACGTAGCCCATAAACTGCACCATAGAAAATGATCACAGTCCCAGTGAGAAACACTATAGTGTCTTCGTACTGGAGGCTAGGTGCTTCAGGAGAAGAAATATCACCATAAACCTTTCTCTCTCTATTCTAAATTACCAGAATAGTTGAAGAGTTCCTAGACTGAAACAGAAAACAATGCTAAAAGAACACCTGGCCTTACAAGGTTTTGAGGATGAAGAAATAAGTTAAAATGAAAATCAAGATGATATGTGAAAAATAAAATACACTGTTAGACAAAGTGAGAAAACTAATACCTAGAAAAATTACAGTTCACAAATAATTGCTTTCTATGGAGGCGTCTATGGAAAAATTGCACACTTATGGTCATTATAAAAAAGAGTAATAAGAAGAGACAGACATGAAAATGATAGAAAGAGGCATGAAATACACACAGTGAGAATATCGGGCCAATTCCATATTTCGAGATTGCAAGATGAAAAGTGTCTCAAGAGAGTTAAGAAGTTCTCAAAAACACACACACACACTTCTGGTTCTGCAATTATAATTTGTTTTTAAGATGGAAAAAAGAAAAGGTGTCTAAAGCAATAGGATGAGAGGACAGGAAGCTTTCCAAGTACAACTTTTAAAAACTTATGTGAACTGTATAAAAAGATTTAAATGGAAATAACACATAATCAAAAATAAATACAAAGAAGAAGCACAAGTCTCAGAAAAAGTAAGGGTTACAAAAGGTCAAGAACAACAAACAAAAAGTTAATTCAATCTCTGTTCCGGCAAGACAGGGGCAAAAAAAAATGATTAGACCATCTCCTCAGAAAAATGAAAAATAAAGAAACTGAAGATTCTACTAACTTTCCAATTTTCGAATTCCTATCACCAATAATTATCAATGCAACTTGATTGCATGTTTGATTAATTTCAGACTTAAGAAAAAAAAAGGAAAAATTTCTTTTTTCTAACTTAAGAAGGTGGTAAAAATCTTCAATTTCTTCATTTTTGGCCTTAGTGATTGGTGTATAAATTTGAATAACAGTCTTATTAATTGGTCTTCCTTTTATGCTTGTGGATATTATCTTATCACTGACAGCTTTGTACTTCAGGACAGATCTTGAAATGTTCTTTTCGACAATGAACTCAACACCATTCCTCTTCAATTTTTCATTCCTGGCATAGTAGACCATATGATTGTCCAATTCAAAATGGCCAATACCAGTCCATTTCAGCTTACTAATGCCTAGAATATCGATGTTTATGTGTTCCATTTCATTTTTGACGATTTCCAATTTTCCTAGAGTCATAGTTCCTACGTTCCACATTCTTATTGTTAGTGGAAGCTTGCAGCTGTTTCTTCTCATTTTGAGTCGTGCCACACCAGCAAATGAAGGTCCCAAAAGCTTAACTCCATCTACGTTGTCAAGGTTGACTATACTTTGAAGATGCAGCTTTTCCCCAGTCATCTTTTGAGTGCCTTCCAAGCTGGGGGGCTCATCTCCTGCACTATATCAGACAATGTTCCCCTACAATTCATAAAGTTTTTACTGGCCAATTTGTTCAGAAGTAGCTTTCCAGGTCCTTATTTCTAGTCTGGAAGCTCTGCTGAAACCTGTCCACCAAGGGTGATTCTGCTGGTGTTTGAAATACCGGTGGCAAACCTTCCAGTATCACAGCAACAGGCAAGCCACCACAGTGTAACAAACTGACAGACACATGGTGGAAACATTAGTGTAGGCAGTAGTTTAATAAATTTAACAAGACCACTGTGTACATGACTGAGTCATGACCTGAACTGTGTTTGTTTTTTTTTATTTACCCTCAACCAAATTTTCTAACTCCTGCACAGAGCCTGCCAAGGGCCTCTCTATGTTTGGTATTGGGTCACTTTGTTAAGCTTAGGGATTCCAACTGTAATTATACTGTGTTTTTATTTCTCAGGGAAGTCACCTCATGTTCTAAACAAATTGTGTTCCTCCAAAATATATGTTGAAATCCTAACCCTTTTACCTGTAAACATGACCTTGTTTGGAAATAGATGTCTTTGTTTTGTTACCTTAAGGATGTCACAGCAGTGTAGAGTGATTGTAAACCTAATCATTTCTGAGTTATAAAAAGAACATGATGGATAGGAAGACACACACAGAGAGAAGAAGAAGACAGACCATGGAGACAGATGTGTCTGTAAGCCCAGGAACACCAAGGATTGCTAGAAACCACTAGAAGCTAAAATAGTCAAAGAAGGCCGTTCACCTAGAGCCATGATCTGAATTCAAACTTCTGGCCTCCTGAACTGTGAGGAAACAAATTTCTGTGTTTTAAAGCCACTTACTTGTGGTACTTTTGTTGCAGTAGCACTACGTATTAAGACATCTCATCATGACAATTCATCCGATGAATTTGTAAATAATTTGATAAATAAAAAGTAGTTAACTACAGTATATTTCTTTGGGATTTCAATTTGTATTTTGGATTTTATTTATAAAAATGCCAAATTTTCCTGTTAGAAAAAATAGTGATAAGTCAAAAGTAACTCTACCCACTGAAACTCATTTTTTTTTTTTACAAATATATCCTCATCAGAAATTCTCCGGTTCCAAACACATTTTGTTTCAAATGACAAAATTAAAAATTAAATCATACTGTTCCTTTGGTTCATCCAGTTCCCTTCTTATTATTTTTTGTCTCTCGTACATTTTCAACTTTGTTGTTTTCATTTTATGCCAGATTTTTTGCATTCTATTAATTATAGTACGTATACCGTTAGCATTCTCCTTAAATTTTTCTTTTAAGAATCAGCAGGTGATGTGATTTTTAAGATCAGTACTTACGCCATATACATATATACACCCCTAATACTCGAAAAAACCAGTCCCGTTGCCATCGAGTTGATTCTGACTCATAGCAATCTTGCTGGTAGGATAGAACTACTCCATGGCTTTCCAAGGCTGTAAATCTTTATGGAATTAGACTGACAGATCTTTCTCCCACAGAGCAGCTGGTGGGTTCAAATTGCCCACCTTTAGGTTAGCAGTTGAGTGCTTAACTACTTCACCACCAGGGATCCTACATATATGTGTATGTACCCACAGCACTGAATTACACAAAATAGCTGAGATTTTTGATTAAATGCTAGAAATGCATACAAAAAGGATGAAAAACACCCCTTACTCTGAGACTCAATCCATCTTAACAAATATCAAATTATTACACAGAACTGTCCTTTAATTTAGAGACTTTGGATCATTCTGTTCTAGGATTTGTGTTTTGTTTGCTGTTTGTTATTTTTTTGTCTTTTCAAAAGTAACTGATGTTTGCAGGAGATGAAGGATGCATTAGATTCCTATTTCAGCTGTAGCATATTACCAAAGACTTGGTAACATAAGACAGTAAAAATTTGCTATCTTCAAGTCTGCAGGTCAAAGGTCTAAAATGGGTCACACTGGGCTAAAATCAAGGTGTCAGCAGGGTTGTTTTCCTTCCTGGAGGTTCTAAGGTAATATTGTAGATTGAATTGTGTCCCCCACAGGAAGATACGTTAAAGTCCTAACCCCTCTACCTGCGAATGTGATTCTTTTCGAAATATGGTCTTTGAAGTTGTTATCAGTTAACAAGAAATGATACTGGAGAAGGGTGGGTTCTAATCCTATATGACTAAAGTCCTTGTAAAAGAGAAGATGTACAGAGATAGGGCGAAAGAGGAAAGATGTTATGTGACCCCGCAGTTGCAAGCCAAGGAATGTCTGGTACTACCAGAAACCAGAAGTACAACCAGAATGCTCCTTAGAAGCAAGGATGGCGAGATTGTTTCTTACATACTTTGGACATGTTGTCAGGAGGAATCAGTCTCTGGAAAAGGACATCATGCTTGGTAAAGTACAGCGTCGGTGGAAAAGAGGAAGACCCTCAATGAGATGGACTGACACAGTGGCTGCAACAATGGGCTCAAGCATAACAAGGATTGTGAGCATGGTGCAGGCCCGGACAGTGTTTCGTTCTGTGATACATAGGGTTGCTATGAGTTGGAACCGACTCGACGGCACCTAACAACAACAACAAATCAGAAACTAGGAACATAGTCATGGAACAGATTGTCCCTCAAAGCCTCAGAAGAAATCAACCTAGTTAACACCGTGATCTTGGACTTCCCGGTGTCCAGAACTCTGAGACAGTTAATTTCTATTTATACAAGCCACTCAGTTTATAGTGTTTTTGTGTGGCAGCCCTAGGAAGGTAATACAGGGGGAATCACTTTTCTTGGCTTTCCAGTTTATAGAGGCTACCTGTATTCCTTCATTCAAGGTCCCCTTTCAACTTCAAAGCCAGCAATGGCCTTTTGAGTTTTCCTCGTATCACATCACATAACTCAGATACTGACTATTCTTCTACTTACTTCTTCCATATTTAAGGACTTTTGTGATTGCAGTAGTTTTCCTGGATGGTGCAAATGGTTAAGCACTCAGATACTAAATGAAAGATTGGCAGTTTAAGTTTGGCCAGAGGTGTCTGGGAAGAAAGACTTTGTGATCTGCTTCCTCAAGGTCATAGCCACTGAAAACCCTATAGAGCGCAGTTCTATTCTGACACGCATGGGGTTGAAATTGACATGGTAGGGTTGGCAACTGTTTTTTTTTTTTTTTTCTTTTTTTCTGGTTCTGTGATTACAGTGTGTCAACTCAGGTAATCTAGGATAATCTCTCTATATAAAGGTCAGCTGATAAGCAACCTGATCTCGTCTGCAACCTAACTCTCCCTTTGCCAGGTAAGACAGAATGTTTCATAGGGTCTGGGTATTCAAATTTGGATATTTTTGAGATGCTATGATAATTTTCTTTTAATTAAAAAATAGAAAAATAATTTCTATTTTTTATTATCATTCTACTCACCACAGAAGAGTACATTTCTTTAACATCTTCTAAAGCACATATTCAAAATGTATATTAAAACTATTTAAAATAGAATATGATTTAAATGAATATAATCAATAAAAATAAGTAAGAACAACCAGAGGAAATGCAGATTACTGAATTACAGAGTTGGTGGCAAAGCAAACTCTCTTTACAACAAAATAACAATTTACCCAGGGATAATTTTATATATATATACATGTATACAGGAAACCCTGGTGGCTTAGTGGTGAAGTGCTACAGCTGCTAACCAAAAGGTTGGCAGTTTGAATCTGCCAGGAGCTCCTTGGAAACTTGATGGGGCAGTTCTACTCTGTCCTATGGGGTCGCTATGAGTCGGAATTGACTCGACAGAAGTGGGTTTTTTTTTATATGTATACAATTTTTAATTATATATAATTTTTATTTACATATATGTATTTTTATTATATATAATTTTAATTATAAATATAATTTTAAATTATGTACATAATTTGAATTATATATAATTTTAAATTACAAATGTAATTATGTATATATGGAGCCCTGATGGCTCAGTGGTTAAGTGATACGGCTGCTAACATAAAAGGTTGGCAGTTCAAATCCACCAGTTGCTCCCTGGAAACCCTATGGGGCAATTTTACTTTGTCCTCTAGGGCCACTATGGGTCTGAATTGGTTCAATGGCAAAGGGTTTTGTTTTTTTTTTGTTTGTTTGTTTTATGTATATGGCATAAGTTTTTTTTAGGATATATGTATATATTAAAAAAAATACAAATCTGTTCTTCTTCCAAGAGAGATTTGTTCATTCTTCCATCAGTCCATGGTATATTCAATGTTGTTTGACAACACCATAATTCAAAGGCATCAATTCTTCTTCAGTCTTCCTTATACACTGTCCAGCTTTAGCATTCATATGAGGTGATTGAAAATAACATGGCTTGAGTCAGGCACACATTTAGTCTCAAAGTGATATCTTTGCTTTTCAACACTTTACAGAAGTTTTTTGCAGCAAATTTGCCCAATGCAATACGTCATTTGATTTCTTAACTGCTCCTTCCATGGACATTGATTGCGGATCCAAGTAAACTGAAACCCTTGACAACTTCAATATTTTCGCTGTTTATCATGATGTTGCTTATTGGTCCAGTTGTGAGGATTTTGTTTTCTTTACATAATTCTACTTCTAGTTATATACCCAAGAGAAGTGATAACATATCTTCACAAAAGATCTTGTATACAGATATTATAATACCCACAAAGTGAAAATATCCCAAATGTCTATTACTTGATTAATGAATGAATAAAATGTATAAAATGGAATATTATTTAACAATAAAAAATGAATGATAAAGTAATACATGCTATAACATGGATAATACTTAAAAAGATTATGCTAAATGAGATAACCCAATCACAAAGAAACACATACATTATAATTCCATATATATGAGTTGTCCACAATAAACAAATTTATAGAGACAAAAAGTAGATTTGTAGTATGACTCAGAGTGCTGCGATGAAAGAGGGAATAAAAATTGACTGCTAATGGGCCCAGGATTTTTATTTAAGGGGAATTATAATGTTAAAAATTTGATTGTGAATATGATGAAAATATTTAATGTGTATTTTAAATCGTGATTTGTATGGTATATTAATTACATCCTCTATTTCCTTGTTTCCCAGGGTGCATCTCTTGCATGTTGGGTGTTTTGCTACTTAAAGTCCACACTATAAATATAAATTGCAACTTTTGACACAATTCATCCTTTCTGGTTCTCATACAGATGGTTTCCTATCTTGCACTCTATTCTTTGTTTCCAAAGAATCAACTTCTAACTGAAATTTGATTAAAATGCTAAAGGAGAGGTTGCAAAAGTGATATTTTGCTATAAAAATTAAGACATTCTGGCTGAGGACCAAACAATTCTACTTTAAAGTATAAGCAATTTGAGCATATGTAAGCCTGATCCACAGTCCTTGGATGTGTGGGGCAAACTTTGAAATAGCTCAAGTACTTGGAAACTTCCTGAAACCATAGCACTTTCATTTGATTTGTCCATGAAAGAATCCATGAATGAATTCTGTGATTTTTTTAAATTGATAATAAGCTTTTTTTTTTTCTTATAGTAGTGAAATAATCTTTTTAGCTGTTCATAGGACACTTCTGAGACAAAATTCCTTCATCAGTGAAAATAGCTAATTTAATATTACATAATGTGACAAATGATAGCAATCTAATTAAATTGAGATGTACAATAAATAGAAGAGAACAAACGTTAGCAACTGTCAGATAATCTCCCATCACACATGCTATATGGTAGTATTTTCATAGGCTAAGTCTTTTTTTTTTTTTTTTTAAGTCTTTAGAACATTACTAATCTGGTTTCTAGGTCACCATCTTACTTTCCATGGAATCAAAAGTTGACAAGTGATAGAGTGATTATGTATAAAATCTTACAGTGCTCTTGGTATTTTTTTTCTCATAAAATGAAAAATACTGAGTAGTGATCAATATTGGATTACATTTACTAAAAACCTACTTATTCCTTATAAAAGGCGTTGGATAGAGAAGAAAATGAACTGAGTAGAAACATTTTTAGAAGAAAGCTACCAAGTTAATTTGAATGACTGCCCTACCAGTAAATAATCTATGTATAGTAAATTGTACAAATTTATGAAAAGTCCCTGAGAGCATAACACTTAAAAACTGTGGCTTAAACATGAGTATTGATCATTTATTCAATCTAACAGCTCGCTGATATAAAAACAGCAGGTAAAATATTTTAATACTTTTTGGGAGATGTAATACAAACATTTTTTTTTTTTTTTTTTTATTGACTTAAGAGTGTGAAGTAAAGATTATTTAATTGACTGCAGAGGGAGAAAATAGCTTGAACCAAGTAAATTTGATCCCTAAAACCTCTTAAGAAGCTCAGCACTTATACACCAGGCTCCACAGGGGGCAGAGGTAGGACAAAAGTGTAAAAGTAAAAAGATCGGTTGAAGCATTTTACGCTGAAAATTGGGGAAGTGCAGTCAGCTGTAGGAAATTTTGTTCTGTTGCTCCTCTACCCTATGCAGCCAGACAATTATCATTATTCCTCCCCACCCTTCCAACTCCCTTTTCAGGTTCTCCGAATACTAGAGGACAACTCTCTGAAGAAAGTGAAATAGAGAGGCACAGGGAGCAAATTCCAGCAGAGCTTAGGGGAAAGCATGGGACTGGAAACTGGTGGATTCATTGAAGATTTCAATCCTAAATTGAGGAGCCACAAGCTCCTTCCTCCCCAATGTACTTACAAAATGTAGTCCTCATTTACTTGTTCCCCTCAACACACACATCCGCACATACACTTACCACTCTAAGCATGGGACAAGAAAAGTCTTCTTTAAAGAAAATGAAAGGTCCCATTATCGTTGGATCAATGGCAATAATTACCAACCTGCCAGCGTTTCTGATCTTCCTCATACTCTCATGGTGTAGGACACACCTCACATCTGTAGGAATGCTGATTGTATACATATATATATGTATATATAGATATATCAGATAGTAGGGCATTGATCTGCATATTTTTGGGTGGTTTTTCTAAACCCATATCAAATCCACACAGTCCCCCTCTATCACATTTGCCATGGATGACTCATTCATGTCTTTATGTCTTCAGGTCTTCTCAATATCTCAGCTCCTTTTTGAAAATATGGTGTACTCTTAGTTGGAAGAAAAACCTGATCTTCTTGCTTGCATACTTATGTAGAGCATTTCTATCCGGATACTCACTTTTGAACTTAGGACAACAATATGACTTCTCTTTGGTGGATTCTGTATAAATGTCTTCAACATAACTTCCAGGTAATTTAGAGTTAGTAGTTGCTTTAGATAGAGAGATCAGTTTCAATGTTATTCTATTACATCTGCTTCAGGACTTAGAAAAACGAAATCTGTTAGCAATATTTGCATGAAAACAATTACCAGGGGGAAATTCATGGAAAATTGCTTTGACATGGAACATATGATATTCCATGATAAATTTGAATACACTCAACTGCAAGAGAAATGTACCCTGTGCTAGGAAAGCAATCACATATGTGTAGTTGATTGTCTCACTGCTTCAACCATATGCTGTTTCTTTTCATCCTTTCAAACTATTGCTCATTCCCTCTTGTTACCACTCAGTTAAAGGAGTCTTGAAGGATGCCTATGGTAGCTACTTTCCAAAGATGGTCTCCAATGAACCACACTTCATGGCATTCACCCCATTGTATACTCACCTCCCATATTGAGTGCAAGATGATCCTGTGACTTGTTTTAACAAATAGAAGGTGGTGATAGGGACACTGTGTCAGTTTCGTTCCTAAACCTTGAGAAGTGATGCCAGATTCCATTATTATGTTTTGTAATCTGTGAGCTATTGTGGAAGTCATTCAACAACCATGGAGAGACGACGTGGAGAGGGCTGATGTTACAGAGAAAAGGAGAGATGCCCAGCTGTCCAGGGTCCCAGGGTTCAGATGACATTAGCATCCATTTTCCTCTAACTGAAACTGCAAAAGAGACCCAAACAAGACCTTTCTGAACCCAGTCAATCCTTAGAGTTGTGAGAAAAAAAAAAATCTTTTTTTGAGACAAATTTTGTGGTGGTTAGTTTTTTAGCATTAGATAATCATTGTATGTCAAAAAAAAAATCATATTTGCATCTTAGTATCCTGATTTTTTTTCAATTACTCAAGAACAAAGATAGTCATATCACTAAAACTTCACTTTTTTTCTCAGTTCTGTTAAATGAATTACAAATATATCTACATTAACGTGGTGTCACCATGCCACCTAATAAGTGAGGAATTTGACTAACTGGTCAGGTTTCTTTTCTTCACAGTTTTGTTAATTTTAATAATGCTTTTGCCATCAACACAAACAAGAATTGATGCCTTTGAATTATGATGTTGGTGAAAAATGTTGAAAATGGCATGGACTGCCAGAAGAATGAACGAGTTTATCTTGGAAGAAATACAGCCAGGGTGCTCCTTGGAAGTGAAGATAGCGAGACTTTGTCTAGCTTCCTTTGGACATGTTATTAGGAGGGACTAGTCCATGGAGAAATACATTATGCTTGGAAAAGTAGAGGGTCAGCGAAAAAGAAGAAGGCCCTTGTCAGGAAGGATTGACACAGTGGCTGCAACAATGGGCTGAAACACAGCAAACATTTTGGGGATAGCACAGGACTGGGCAGTGTTTAATTCTATTGTACATAGGGTCGCTGACTCAATGGCACTGAACAGCAACAACAATAACAACAACAAAAAAAAAACAGAGTTGTGACTATTCTAGAGGCTTTCTTTGTTGAAGCATAAATAAGGAGAAAAGGTTCGTTTAACTTGAAACTATGAATTATTGGAGTTAATAATTTGCAATCATTTTTGGAAATAAATATTCTATGATAATATCCTCTAGTCACAATAAGAGCCAGCACTCAACTTCCATTCAATTGAGCAAATATTTATTGGGAGTTTATATATGCTAATCCCAGACCAGGATTCTAAAAGAGGTTCAAAAGCACTTTTGAATGACAACATGTATACATCCAAGTAACTTCAAAATACAGCCTAATATTTCTTAGTTTGATCCATGGAGTCGTCTTCATGTCGCTCTTCCACAGACCTTCTTCAGTACATCAGATAGCCAGACTATCTTTCTAATCTTGAATGAGAGTTGGGCAATATGCTTAGTGATGCTTTTCCATCTCTCTGTATAACCACATCTTCATAACAGTTATATTTTACCAAGTATCATCACAGCAAAAAAAAAAAAAAAAACACAATTATTGATACTGACCAATATTCAAAGTTTAAGGAAATGGACAATAAATACTATAGTGAAACTACCTCTCTTTTGCCACAAAAAAAAAAAAAACTTTTAATGTTGATATGGGGGTAATCATGAATAAATTATATATCACATGCATATATTAATATACTTTTTTGGGGGATGTGGTAGCTTTCATATCACACACAAGTAAAATTTTGCTGAAGAGCGTTCAAAAGTGACTGACGCAGTACATCAACAGGAAACTGCCAAAAATTCAAGCCAGATTCAGAAGAGGATGTGGAATGAGGGATATCATTACTGACGCCAGATGGATCTTGGCTGAAAGCAGAGCATACCCCAAAGATGTTTACCTGTGTTTTATTGACTGTGCAAAAGAATTCAACTGTGTGGATCATAACAATTATAGATAACATGCAAAGAATGGGAAATCCAGAACACTTAATTGTGCTCATGAGGAACCTGTATGCAGACCAAGAGGCATTTGTTCTAATAGAACAAGGGATATTATGTGGTTTAAAGTTGGGAAAGGAGTACATCAGGGCTGTATTCTTTCATCATACTTTTCAGTCCATATGCTGAGCAAATTATCCAAGAAGCTGGGCTATATGAAGAAGAATGGAGCATCAGTGTTGGAGGAGGACTCATTAACAACCTGCATTATGCAACTGACACAACCTTGCTTGTTGAAAGTAAAGAGGACTTGAAGCACTTACTGATTAAGATCAAGGACTACAGCCTTCAGTGTGGATTAAATCTTAACATAAAAGAAGCAAAAATCCTCACAACTGGACCAATAAGCAACATCATAATAAATGGAGAAAAGATTGAAGTTGTCAAGGATTTCATTTTACTTGGATCCACAATCAACACCCATGAAAGAGCAGTCAAGAAATCAAATGATGCACTAAGTATTGGGAAAATCTACTGCAAAATACCTCTTTAAAGTGTTAAAAAGCAAAGTTATCACCTTGAAGAGTAAGATGCACCTGACATAGGCCATGATATTTTCAATCACCTCATAGGCATGTGAAAGCTGGACAGTAAATAAAGAAAACCAAAGAATTGATGCCTTTAAATTATGGTGTTAGTGAAGAATATTGAATATGCCATGGACTGCCAAAAGAACCAACATATCTCTCTTGGGAGAAGTACAGCCAGAGTGCTCCTTAGAACCAAGGAGGTCAAGACTTTATCTCACATACGTTGGACATGTTATCAGGAGGGACCAGTCCCTGGAGAATGACATCATGCTTGGTAAAGTAGACGGTCATAGAAAAAGTGGAAGACCCTTGTCAGGATGGATTGACATAGTGGCTGCAATGATGGGCTCAAGGATAACAACGATTGTGAGACTAACACAAGATAGTGCAGTGTTTCCTTCTGTTGTACATATGGTCACTATGAGTCAGAATTCACTGGAAAACAGCTAACAACAACAACATGGAGTTAAAAAAAAAGAAATGGGTAAGAAAAATGCATATGCAGCAAGAATACTTGAGAAAGTTTTAAGCCACTCAGATGTTGGAATGAGAAATTATATATAATTATTATTGTATAACTGTTAGTATAGTACAGATGCTTTCTTGGCTATCAGCCTAAGGAAGGACAGTCAATGGGATGTGAGTCATTCCAAACTGATGGATGATTTGGCTAAATGCACACAAGAATATTTGCTGAAACGAAACCTACTGAGTTCCATTATTTTTCCCCAGGAGATCCTGGCAGAGTCTACAATTTTTTCTATATCAGTCAGCACAGTTAATGGTTGCAATTATCATCTGTGTCACCTTGAGTCTACAACGCCACTGCTCCATGTGCCACCACTTTTTCTCTTGGTCTTCTCGGAAATTTCCTGCAACTGCCATGACCATTCTTAGAATTCTATTTAAGCGGTGAAGTTTTTCTGGATTCAGAGGAGCAGTGTTGCTGTTGCCCTTGAGTTAGTTCTGAATCATAATGACCCTGTGCACAACAGAAGGAAACACTGCCTGGTCCGTGTGTCCTCCTCATTACTGTTGTTATGCTTGAGCCTGTTGTTAAAGCCAGTGTGTCGATCCATCTCATTGAGGGTCTTCCCCTTTTGTGCTGACCCTCTACTTTACCAAGCGTGATGTCGTTCTCCAGGAACTGATCCCTCCTGATAATATGTCCAAAGTAGGTGAGGCAAAGTCTTGCTATCCTTGCTTCCAAAGAGCACTCTGGTTGTACTTCTTCCAAGATGGATTTGTTCATTCTTTTGGCAGTCCATGGTTTATTCAATATCCTTCACCAAAATCATAACTTAAATGCATCAATTCTTCTTTGGTCTTTCTTATTCATTGTCCAGCTTTCACACGCATCTGAGGTGATTACAAACACCACAGCTTGGGTCAGCTGCACCTTAGTCTTCAAGGTGACTTGTTTGCTTTTCAACATTTTAAAGAGGTCTTTTGCAGCAGATTTGCCCAATTCAGTGCATTGTTGCTTTCCATAGGTGTTGATTGTGGATCCAAGAAAAATGAAATCTTTGACAACTTCAATCTTTTCTCCATTTATCATAATGTTGCTTATTGGTCCATTTGTGAGGATTTTTTTTCCCCTTCTGTTGAGGTATAATCCATACTGAAAGCTATGGTCTTTAATCTTCATCAGCAAGTGCTTCAAGTCCTCTTCACTTACAGCAAGCAAAATTGTGTCACTTGCATAATGCAGGTTGTTAATGAATTTCCCTCCAATCCTGATACCCTGTTCTTCATATAATCCAGCTTCTCAGATTATTGTTCTGCATACACATTGAATAAATATGGTGAAGAGATGCAACCATGACACATAACTTTCCTGACTTTAAACCATATAGTATCTCCTTGTTCTGTTCTGTTCAAATGACTGTCTCTTGATCTATATACAGGTTCCTCATGAGCTACCTGGCCAACTGACCTGAAGAGATCCATATTTAGGCCTATTCCAAGGAAAAGTGATCCAACCTTATTAGGAAATTATCAAACAATACCCTTAATATCATACACAAGTAAAATTTTGCTGCAGATCATTCAAAAGAGGTCGCAGCAGTACATGAATAAGTTACTGCCAGGAATTCAAGAGGGATTCAAAAGAGGATGTGGAATAAGAAGAGCTGCAGTAGGTTCCACCAATTCACCTCTTCCCTTGGAAGGGGGTAAACAACTTCACAAGTCTCTGTTTGCCCAAGGAGAACTAATTAGTTACTTTTTCCTTCTTTTTCCCTTTCCAGGCTTAAGGGATAAAAATATTTCCCTTTCGAATGGTGGAACAACCTCTCTCTTCCACTCTACAGAGGGACTCCCCTCTCCTTTTCCTCTTGCTCTCACTGCTCTGTCTCACACACTCATACATATAAACATTTGTTATACCCTCATACACTTTTGATAATCCATTCTTGGTCCCATTATTTGGCAATCAGCAGGCTGGGTACATACCCCTATATTAGTCTCAGTTAATCCATACAACAACCTTCCTGAAATGTGGTAGGACTATACAAAGGAGAATCTATAATGTTAGAAATATAGTATTTGAATGTTATGTTGAACAAAGCCTGGTTCTTGCTAAGAAATAGGGAATCAAGTGAGGACGAAAAATATAAATATAGTTTATTTAAGGTTTTTAGGAATATTTATGATATGTGTGAGTTCATGTGACTGGTCCAGACCAATATATTTTAAGAGTTCAGACAAGGCTAAAATCAGTCTGGGATGAGTAGTACTGCACCTTGAGTTATATTGTGGAGAAATGGTAGGACTTGATATAGAGGACAGAAAACGGCTGGAAAATAAAGGGAAATTTGGCACGAATTGGGTTGGTGTGATGGTTAAGGTTGTGTGTCAACTTGCCTGGGCCACGATTCTCAGTGGTTTGGTAGTCTTATGATGTTGTGATCACTTGCATGATGAGATTTGTTATAATGTGATCGCATCCATGATGGGATCTGCTATGAGTAGACAATCAGTTGAAAGGGTGTTTCCATGGGCATGTGTCCAGCATCAAATATAAGCGTACATGGGATTTTGCTTGCTTTGGATCCTGCAGCTGGCTCCTGTTCATCTGACCTCTGGTTCTTGGGACTCGAGCTAGCAGCTTACCTGCCATTTTGCCTGCTGATCTTGGGATTCCTCCATCTTCACACCCTGTGAGCAAGAGCCACGCTCTCTGACCTTCCAATCTTGAGTTAGCCAACCTCTTTGGTGATGTAAATCAGCAGATGCCTCTATCCTGACCCACAGACTTGGGACATTCCAGGCTCTACAATTGTGTGAGCCATTTCCTTGATGTAAATATCTCTCTATACATATTTATACACTTTACTGATTTTGCTTCTCTAGAGAAACTAGCCTAAGACAGTTGGTAATGAAGGCCCCATAAATAATAGGAATAGCACAATGAAATGGGATTGGGTTTCAACCTTAATAGGAGACAAGGCAGGGTTTTGTTTTTTATTATTGTGCTTTAGGTGAAAGTTTACAGCTCAAGTAATTTTCATACAAAATTTTTTACACATATTGTTATGTGATACTAGTTTCAATCCCTGTAATGTGACAGCACACTCAACCTTTCTACCCCAGTTTCCCATTCCCCTCCAATCAGCTCTTGTCCCTTCCTGCCTTCTCATCCTGCCTTAGGACAGGAGCTACCATTTTGGTTTCGTGTATATGCTTGAACTAAGAAGCACACTCTTCATGAGTATTATTTTATGTTTTATAGTCCAGTCTACTCTTTGTCTGAAGAGTGGTCTTTGGGAATGGTTTTAGTTCTGGGTTAACAGAGCACCTGGGGGAGTTCCTCCAGTCTCAGTCAAACCATTAAGTCTGGCCTGTCATCATGAATTTGAGTTCTGTTCCATACTTTTCTCCCACTCTGTCTGGGACTCTCTGTTATGTTCCCTGTCAGGGTCGTCATTATTGGTAGCTGGGCACCATCTAGGTCTTCTGGTTTCAGGCTGATGCAGTCTCTGGTTTATGTGGCACATTTGTCCCTTAGGCTAATATTTTTCTTGTATCTTTGGTGCTCTTCATTCTCCTTTGCTCCAAGCGGGTCTGGACCAATTGATGCATCTTAGATGGCCTCTTGAAAGCTTTTAAGCCCCCAGATGCCATTCATCAAAGTGGGATGACAGAATCCATTGCTGTGGAGTTGAGTCCTACTCATAGCAACATTATGACAGAAAAAAAAAAAAATGACAGAGCAGGGTTTAAATGCTGATTTTGCTATTTATGAGAGAAGAGTCCTAGAAAACTTGTGTAGCTATGTGACCTCTCCTTACCTCATCTCTGAAATTCAACAATTTGCAAGATATTAGTTCTCTAACATTCTTTGAAAGGAACCATGGTAGCGAAATAGTTAAGCACTCGACTGCTAACCAAAAGGTTGAAGGTTCAAAAGTACTCAGCAGCTCCATTGGAAAAAGGTCTGGTGATGTCTTCCTGTAAAGATTGTAGCCTAGAAAACCCTGTGGGGCAGTTCTACTTTGTCATATGGGGTCACTATGAGTTTAAAATTGATTAAATGGCACATAACTGCAATGATAATGTTCTCCTGCTATTCGTAAGGTTTTCACTGGCTAATTCTTATCAGAAGTAGATTGCTGAGTCCTTATTCCTAGTCTGTCTTAGTCTGGAAGCTCAGCTGAGACCTGTCCTCCGTGGGTGACCCTGCTGGTATCTGGTTACTGGTGACTTAGCTTCCAGCATCCCAGCAACATGCAGGGCCCTACAGTACGAAAAACTGACAGCACTTAATTGTCCTCCTGAGGAGCCTGTACAAAGATCAAGAGGCAGTTTTTCATACATAACAAGGGGATACTGAGTGGTTTAGTTCAGGAAAGGTGTGCCTCAGGGTTGTATCCAATCACCATACCTACTCAATGTGTACGCTGAGAAAATAATCAGAGAAGCTGGGCTATATGAAGAAGAATGGGGCATCAGGATTGGAGGAAGACTTATTAACAACTTGCGTTATGCAGATGACACAACCTTGCTTGCTGAAAGTGAAGAGGACTTGAAGCACTTACTAATGAAGATCAAAGACCACAGCCTTCAGTATGGATTATACTTCAAAATAAAGAAAACAAAAATCCTCACAACTGGACCAATAAGCCACATCATGATAAATGGAGAAAGATTGAAGTTGTCAAGGATTTCATTTTACTTGGATCCATAATCAACTGTCATGGAAGCAGCAGTCAAGAAATCAAAAGATGCATTGCATTGGGAAAATCTTCTGCAAAGGCCCTCTTTAAAGTGTTGAAAAGTGAAGATGTCACCTTGAAGACTAAGGTGTGCCTGGGCCAAGCCATGGTGTTTTCAATCCCCTTCTATGCATATGAAAGCTGGATAATGAATAAGAAAGATTGGGGAAGAATTGACACCTTTGAATTGTGGTGTTGGCCAAGAATATTGAACATACCATGGACTGCCAAAAGAATGAACAAATCTGTCCTGGAAGAAGTACAACCAGAATGCTCCTTAGAAGCAAGGATGGCGAGACTACATCTCAGATACTTTGGACATGTTTTCAGAAGGGATCAGTCCCTGGAGAAGGACATCATGCTTGGTAAAGTACAGGGTCAGTGGAAAAGAGGAAGACCCTCAATAAGATAGATTGACACAGTGGCTGCAGCTGTGGGCTCAAGCATAACACAACTGTAAGGATGGCGCAGGACCAGGCAGTGTTTTGTTCTGTGGTACATAGAGTAGCTATGAGTCAGAACTGACTTGATGGCACCTAACAACAACCACCATTTACAATGACAACACCCCTTGAACGGCATTAGTATCATGGACTGCATTCATTTTTTTCTTAACCTTTGAAATGTCATGTTTATTAAATATGTATTGTATTCTGTATAGTCAGATGCAGGAAGAAGGGCTAGACTTTTGGGCACACTGGGTGAAGTATTTGCCATAAGAAGACAGTTTAGTAATTTATGTTTTCTTCCACGTGCTCCCCCACACACTCAACTTCTATTTGAACCATCTTTTTTCAATGCAACTTTAGAGGCTAAAATAGCTATTGGATCAATCACTTCTGCATGTTGTTGGGGTAGTTTTCTAAAGAACAGAAACTGGAAGGCAGAACTTCCGTTGTGCTATATGTTGTTGATTATTTCCTCCTCTCCTGTCTCTGAGAATCTTATTTATTTTTTTAGATCCCTCCTTCCAACACACACACACACACATCACCCTATTGTAAAGCATGTTGTGCTTGTTGTGCTTTTATGAACATACAATGTACACATGATGAAAAGAATTAGAAAATATGTAGTACAAAAATTGAAAAAGTGCTGAGATACCACCCTCTCCCTTTTAAAATCATATAATATGCAATCAAGGGAACAATTAACCTTCCTTCATGATGCTACTCTTTATCCTTAACCATAGAGAAGATAAACTTGGTTATAAAGACATAATTCTTATCTGATGCTGAATTAAGCCTATTATTTTTAAGTCCTTACTAAATCTTGGTTTTTAGATTTCCTTTAGCCAGTTAGTATAACACAGCTTAAACTGCTGACCTCTATGTTCTTAGCAATGAAAGGCCCTTGGTTTCACTGCAAGCCCAAAAGCTCTGACTTAATAACCCTTAAGAAACATTTTTTGTAATAATATTTTCAAAGTATAAATATGGAAAATTTTTCTGAGCCATAGAAACAATATTTGAGAAAAGGATGAGATCAGAGGACTAATCAGTTTTCTTGTGGTCTTCATCGTAAGCATTTAGTATTGAACTTAAATATTTGTGATGTAGTTCCACTATAGTGGCCCTTTAGTACCTCAGCAGATTAGACGGTGACTGAGAAATTATATAAGGCAAATTATTGCAAAATTATTTTGAAATTGATTAATTTTTTAAATTTTATTTTGTTATTATTATTGAGGATGTACACAGCAAAACATACATCAATTCAACTCTTCCTACACGTTCAGTTCAGTGAGACTGATTACATTCTTCGAGCTATGCAACCATTCTCACCCTCCTTTCTTGAGTTGTTGCTCCTCCCATAAACTCACCTAAGTTACTATCTGATCTTTCAAGCTGCTGTTGTCACTTTTGATCTCATGTAGTTATTAAAAGAGCATAATATTCAAGGCAGACATTTTTTACCTCTTAAGTTAAACTATTGTTTGGTTTTAAGAAGACATCAGGGGATATTTTTGGCTTAAGTTTTTTTTTTTTTCTTTTTAATTTTTATTGTGCTTTAAGTGAAAGTTTACAAACCAAGTCAGTCTCTCATACAAAAACTTATATACACCTTGCTATAATTTATATATATATATATATATGTATGTATATATATATTCCTAGTTGCTCAGCACCTAATCTTTTTTTTGGTTATTATTATTGTAAATATATCTATCACAAAATTTTTATCAGTTCAAATTTTTACAAGGGTACAACTTATTGACAACAATTATAATAATCAGCTGTGCAAGAAATATATGCATTTCTTGAAGTGGAATAATTCACTAAATATGATTTTCTGTTTAGATTGATTTAAAAAATTTTAATGAAGATGGAAATGATAACTGTAGATTAACCACATCGATACTGACATTTGGACTTGACAATTTTTTTGTCTGGGAGACTCCTCTGTGCATTGTAAGATGTTTAGCAGCATCTGCCATCTCTACCCACAGATGTCAGTAGAATCCCCTCCCTTGTGAAAGTTAAAAAATATCTTTAAAAACAACAAAAACAGTTGCCATCTAGTCGATTCCAACTCATGGGGACCCCAAATGTATCGGAGTTGAACTGTGCACCATAGGATTTTCAATGGCTGATTTTTCGGAAGTAGATCCTCGGACCTTTCTTCCAATGCACCTCCCGGTGTGCTTGAACCTCCAGCCTTTTGGTTAGCAGCCAAACTCTTAACCGTTTGTGCCACCCAGGGACTCCTTTCTATAAAACATAAAAAAAAAAAAATCTTTAGACACTGCCAAATATTCCCCAGAGGTTATGATTGCTCCTTGTTAAGAACACTGGTTTAGATAAGAATATGGCTTTAATACACCAAATCTAGAGAATTATCATGAGAGATAGCAAGCTTCAATTGTAGGGCATTTCCTGTACTAGGCATTTTATGTATGTCATATAGAAAATTACCTTTACTTAAAAATTGGCTCCATATGAGCTATCCCAGAGGCCACAGAAAAGAAAAAAAAAAAGTCACAGGTCAAACTATAATTCTAAAATTACATGGTTAGTTAATTTAATGTAGAAGAGCCTGTAAGAAGACAGAGGAAATGTATTGAGTGTGTTGATAGATTAGTATAGTACAAGTATGTGCACCTGAATTCAAGGTTATACAAAGATCTTACATACTGATGCTGTATCTACAGTATCGCTACCTTCTTTGCTAGGGTTATGGTGAATAGGATTGTGGTTGAGGTTTGAGCAAGGGGACTAACAGGTTAGAAGGTATTGTATGGGAAAGGCACATGACCACAAGTGTAGCTTGCCATTTAGCCTGTTGAAGAGTTGTGGTTTGTTTTCTAGATTTTCTAAGCATTTGGGGCTGGAATGAGACTATACTGGGTGTCATCAATAGGCAGTTTATTGCAAAATGACACAGCTAGCAGTCCAGAACAGTCATGACTGAAACTTGTAACTTGATCATTTCCATCTCTTTCTATCTAAAAGCTACACACTTGTTTGCCCCATCCTAGCTTAAATTTATTTCTCTTTATCAAGTCTTGATAATTACTAAGTTACTTAGTACTTACATGTGCCACAACTTATGTTCTCTCCTTTTTCACAAGCTGGTTGGTTACTCATTACCTGTACTTTTAACATACCCCAGGAGTTTAGTCTATTATAAGCTACTAGTTTGCTTACCATCTATGCTTAATTTTCCCTGTGAATTTCATCTACTCCATTTATTTTCTTTTCTTTAAACAGAATTCAATATTTCAAAACAGGAAGCTTGCATTTATAATAACTCCAGTAACTACTACTAATTTTAGTGAGATATAAACTCAGAGAAGTTATCTTGGGTGATATTACATAAACAGTATATTTTAGAGAAAGGATTCAGATCCATCTGAATCCAAACCAGTGTTTCTGTAGTTGATTTGTTTGGCTTCTTTTATTTCAACAAGTTACCTTTCTGAACAAGAACCCCTATAATTAATCCCAGAAGTATTTGTTTAAGATTTCTTATCAAATATTTTTTCTTTTTCTACATTGCATTAATTAAGCAACCTCCTGGAGGCAAAAAATAAATAAATAAATAAAAATCCTGGAAGCCAAGTAGAAAGAAATATATATATGTATATATATATATATATGTATGTATACCTATTATATATACAAAAATACACTGTGAAGGATAGCAAGGTAGAATATAGATTTTATAGAGATATAGATATAGGTATATTAAAACAAACAAAGAAACAACAGTTGCCAATATAGAGTGGATTCCAAGTCATGGAGATTCCATGTGTGCCAGAGTACAACTCTTTTCCATAGAGTTTTCAATGGCTAATTTTTCAGAAGTAGATCACTAGCTATTTCTTCTGGGGTGCTTCTGAGGCTGGCAGAGTGATCCTTTTCCACCTCCTCAAGAGCTTCATGTGTTCAGCCAGAATCTGGCAGACTGGCTCAAGGAGCATCTTAAGGCTTTCCTAGTCTCCCAGAGCCACTCCCCCACCCCCAATAGCAGTGCTTCAGGACAAGCGAAACTGCTGGCAACCGCTGCTCATTGTAAGATAGGTGTTCCACAGCTACTGGCCATCCACCACAAAAAAGCTCATCGCCGCCCAGGAGGTGCTGGCTCATGCCCGCTGCCCAATGTCACTGGAGATGGAGAAGATTTTGAGTGACCTTGCCTTGCTCATTGTTAAGCCCAGTAGCCCCAGGACCCTAGCACCCAACCCAGAAAGCCAGGCCACCATAACCACTGCCCCTCTCAGTGCTCTGTAGTATTTGGCCCAGGCTCTTCTCCAGTGCTCCACATGGCCCTAGAGCAGGTGCAGAAGCTACAGTATCTTCTTGCTGATCAGTCTTAGTGTGCCAAGTAAGTGTTCACCATGGATATGCCCTCTTAGACGGTAAACAGCTCGTATGCCTTGGTGAGTCCTAGGGAGATGGAGAAGTATATACAGCAACTTTACAAGCTGCTGACAGGCTAGCTCAGTCTCCACCAAATCCTCACCAATACCTACAAGTCCATTGACCTCCCAGGCATCACCACACTGCTGGCCAGTCTTGCCTGCCCTGAAGTGAAGCTATGAGTTTGTTAGTTGCCTTGTGGACAAAGGTCTGAGCTGAAGGTTTTCAGGCTTTGCACGGCCCCGTGCTTCAATTTTATCCCCCTTTACAAATGTGATGCAGTTTGTTTTTCCCTCATTTGGAATCCTTATGAGGGTCAATGGCTGTAGGCTGCAGGTCCCTGAGGCTCTTCTGTCAGCATGGGGTGATGGGTATGTCTCACAGGGCTCAGGTACAGCATGTTAATATAAAACCAGTCCCTGTTCTGTTTAATGTCATGAAGGATGGCAGTGTGAGATGTAAGATTCAATCTTAGAAAGTTTGAAATTTTCATTCTCTTTTAATAAATAGATTGTAAATTAAATTGAGGCTTGTAATGTTTACTTTAAACCACATTATGTAAATTAATTATTACTCAAACTTCAAAAGTTGAATAGCTCAGAAGGATAATACATGGTTTTGAAAAGAACTTGTTTATTTTCTCTACCGTGTTACCCCAGTGGCATATCTGCTATTTTAACATAAATTCAATCCATGAATCCCTAGTCCTGTCAGCATGGAGGGCTAGGTCATTAATCAATGTCCAATATGCTACACCTCTAACTTTGTCCAAAATACCATAAAATACCATATTCTGACTATTTTCTGAAAAATAGTAGAAAATGATGTTATTTCACATGAATGCAAAAATGTGGTATGGTGATCACCTCTTCCTATTTGTGATCCTGAATCAGTATAACTGTTCAACAACCTTATCAACGACCACTTTTTATTGAATTATGTGCTAAATGTCTGGCAAGCTACCTATACTTATCCAGGTTTCAGAAAATAAAATATGCCCTTGGAAGCCATCCTCTTAATTCATATAGCTATATCCCAAAACTGAGTGCAGCACTGAGCTGGATTATTTATCTATTTATAGTTTGTTCATCTAGTTTTCCCCTATGACATTTTCAGTGTAGTTAGGGTTCCAAATTTCTATCTCACAAATTATATAAATAAAATTATTGGCAAAAAGTGGAGAATGTTCTTGGAATATTCCACAATGATGGAAACCTAAGACCTTTGCCAGAAAAGATTTTGGAGAAATCTTCCCAAAACAGATGACTGAAATATTTTCTGTCCGTGATAATGCAATTAATCAAGTAACTCTGTATTAAGCAAATACTCATTACTCACCGTAGCACTAGGTGGTGTGAGCAACACTGGAGAAATTAAAAAAAAAAATGTGAAGTGAATTCTGTATTTAGATGAAGTCAAGAAGCAAGAAAGATATATATTCAACAATTAAGCTCACTTGTACAATCCCAAGTCCAACATGAATTCCAAGGAAACAGACATTAGAATGCACCAAAGTAGTTTTCTGAAAAGGTAATTCAGTGTAGGTTATGAACTGAAGTATACTGTTGAAAAGTTCCAGGGGAGAGATTATGAAGGCCTGGACTAGGCATTATCAGTGGAAATGCAGAGGAAAAACCCAATTCAAGAGATATGTATATGGAAGGATTAATAAGTGAAGGAACGAATGTGCGAGATGAGAGAGACATCAGGAGTCAAGGCTGGCTCTGAAATTTCTATCTTGGGAAATAGGGTGTCTGTGATGCTTCCTGAGATAGAAACACCAATTGACTGTCTTCAAGGTTTCCATGATGTACTGCTCCCAGGCAGCTCTACTGTGCGTATAGGGAAAATTCATCCTGATATTTCAATTACTGTGAGGCAAGAAGTGTCAGTTATAGAAAAAACATTGGCACAGGTGCCAGGCTACCTGCTTAAAGGAAGCAGGCATTTTTTCACACTGCCAGAACTTGAGGTAACCATAGAGGAGGAAGCTCTCACATCTCTTGACATGAAAGTTTCATATTTCATTCCCCTTTTTCCCTTTTCACATGTGTTTCCAGAGTCTTAATGCCTTAAGTAGATTTGCTTGACCCATGTCATTTTATTGACTTTATGACTATAAAAACCCCAGTGCCATCAGTAGGCACAGATTAAGCCAAGGGTATAGCACTACAATTTTGTGAATACAATGACAGTTTTCACTGAACAATATTTGTTTATTTTAAGAATTACAAAACAAGCCAATTACAGAACTCAGATCAATTTATAACAATAAAGGAACAACCTGAAACTTACAGCACTGGAGTAAGAGTGAGGATATTTTGATACAAGTGCCATTTCTTCTACCAACTGCCCATGCTCTTTGGGTCTCAATGTCAGTCATCAACAAAATCCACTATACCTTTAATTCTTCTCTGCGTGCTTTATTCATTTTCTGTTATTTAATGGAACCCAGTTTTTCCCTGAGACATTGTTATTGCTTCAGCTGTGTCACCTGGAGTCTGTTTCTGTCAAGACAGGCAGAGTAGGTGTGTGCCTCAATCCTGTTTGTCGGTTTAAACCATCCTTCATTGTTCCTTATATCTCTCCAACTTAAAATACGATGTCACAGACTAAATTGTCCACTTTGCTCCACCTAGCTCTGCCATCTTCCGACTTCTAACTACTAAGGTATCCCCTTCCGCTCCTTTAAGATTTTACCTCCTAGCTCACTCACTCCTGTCTAATGCCACTGCAATAATTGATACCTGTGAATCAATATCTGCACACTCTGCTCCACAGTCTCATCTTTTCCAAGGATTTTTCCTCTACCTTCCTTCAACCACATAGTCCCATGGGCAAACCATAAGCCTGGTTATCACCAATACAAGCAACATCTCAATTAAAATTAATCATTCAACATTCTGACATGATTTCCTGTATTTCCACCTCACTCCCTCAGAACCCCAAGGTTCACAATACTGTGACTGCTTAAAACCATTACTTTCATTGATAGCACCACTATTAACCCGTTTCCTCTCTCCCTTCATCCTTTCCTCTTACCTTGAACCTTGCATTCTCACTCAATTCTTCATCCCCATCTTTTTTTGATATTTTCACTTAGCAAAGTCATACCAGGACCAGTTCCAGTTGCCTTCAGTTGAGTTCTGACTCATGGGGACCACATGTGTGTAAAGGTAGAACTGTGATCCACAGGGTTTTCAACGGCTGCTTTTTCAGAAGTAGATTGTCAGGCCTTTCTTTCAAAGCACATCTTGGTGGACTTGAACCTCCAACCTTTTGTTTAGCAGCTAAGAGTGTTAACCATTTGCGCTACCCAGGGACTTCATAGCAAAATCAACATGGTCAGATAAAGCTTTTCCTACTCTGCTTCTCTACCGATGAAACTGAACTTGTCTGAAAAAAAAAAAAAATGCAACCATGCTGATTGGGCTCACGTTAAATTCTGAATCACAAACAAAATAGGATGTCCAGCAATCATACTGGATTTCCCTGCCATTTTCCTTTCCCCACTTTCTCAGCATTTTATGTGTTTCAGTCTCTATTCAAACCTCTACTTCCTCTTCCTCACTCTCATATAATGAGCTGAACTCATAATTCACTGAACCATTCAGAAGAAAACTTCTCACAGGTCCTAGCACATCTTTCCTGATGTATCTGCATTTCTGCCTCTTCTGGACAGCGTTGGTCCATCAGTGTTCTTAACTAATGTTAGCCCTGCCTTTAGCAAACAAAAGCACCCCTTCTATCACTTATTTTAGGACAATGATCTAGAAATCCTCTTATCTCCTCCTTTTTGCTGCATATTTTTCAGGAGAAAGAACATCTGCTGTTATTTTTCCCTTCTTGAAAACTACTTCTCCCATAAGCTACCAACCTATGTCTTTCTGTTTGCTCATCACAAAATTATTTTAAAAATTTGTCTCTAATTTTTCTTCTCCCATTTTCTCTTACATCTATGTCAACCAGGTTTTGTCTTCATCTATTCCATCAAAAGGAGTTCCTTGGTGGCTCAAATTTATTAAGTGCTCAACTACTAGCCTAAAGGTTAGTTTGAAACCACCCAGGGGTGCCTCAGAAGACAGGCCTGGAAATCTGCATTTGAAAGTTCACAGTCTTGAAAACCTTATGGAACCCACTCAGCACCTCCATAGAAAAAAAGACCTAGTGATCTGCTTCCATAAGGATGACAGCCTAGAAAACGCTGTGGAGGCAGCTCTACTTTGTTGCATGGGGTTCCTGTGAGTCAGAATTGACTTCACAGCATCTAACAACAACAGCTATATGCATAAAGAAGAAAAGAATATAAATTTTACTTATGAAAAACACAGTTACATCTGAGAGCTGAACATTTTATTTATGCAGAAGTATTTATTAATTGAATTTTGTATGCAGTGACTATAGAGACTATGTTAAGTCACAGGGAAAATTTTGCAGTTGTCGAGGATTTCATTTTGCTTGAATCCATATTCAACAACCATGAAAGCTACAGTCAAGAAATCAAACAATGTATTGCGTTGGGAAAATCTGCTGCAAAAGACCTCTTTAAATGTTAAAAATCAGTGATACTTTGAGGACTAATGTGTACTTGACCCAAGCCATGATATTTTCAGTTGCCTCATATGTATGTGAGAACTGGACAATGAATAAGGAAGACCAAAGAATCGATACATTTGAATTATGGCGTTGGTGAAGAATATTGAATATACTATGGACTGCCAGAAGAACAAACAAATCTGTCTTGGAGGAAGTACGGCCAGAATGCTCCTTGAAAGCTAGGATGGCCAGACTTCCTGTTATCAAGAAGGAATGGTCCCTGGGGGGTGGGGGTGGGGGAGAGCATTGTTCTTGGTGAAATAGAGGATCAGCAAAAAGGAGAAAGACCCTCACTCAAAGGGATGGATTGGCACAGTGTCTACACCAGTGGGCTTAAATATAGCAACAGTTGTGAGAATAGCACAGGACCGGGCAATGAGTCTTTTGTCCTGTTGTATATGGGTTGCTTTGAGTCAGAACTGACTCGACAGTACCTAACAACAACCACCACCACGTTAAGTTCTCAGTATGCAACGAGGAATAAGATGGATAAGATTCCTGCCCTTGTGGTGTTTTCTTTATATTGCAGAAAATAGTCTTTAATACAAACAACCATTAACTACGTTTATGATAACTATTACAACAGGAATCTTTAACAAAACATGTGAGTCTGTCAGTAAATTTTATGACCCTGGCTCATGGAGACCGTATATACAACAGAACAGATGTTCTGTTGTGGCTATTGTGCCAGTCTGTCTCACTAAGGGTCTCTCTTGCCCTTGTTGACCCTCTACTTCATCAAACATGATGTCCTCCTCTCGTGATTAATCCTTTCTAAGAACATAGCCACAGCAAGTCAGTTGGATGATGTTCTGTTGTGATCCACAAGGTTTTCATTGGCTAATTTTTGGAAGATGACTTCCAGGCCTTTCTCCCTGTCTGTCTTAATCTGGAAGCTCTGCTGAAACCTGTCCACCATAGGTGACCCTGCTGGCATTGGAAATACTGGTGGCATAGCTCTCAACAACACAACAACATATGTTTTGGATATGAAGTTAGCTTGTTATATTTACCACTAACCACAGAGAAATTTCTACCCACGGAAACCCAGAGTGGCTATTTGTGCTATAGAAGATCATCTGATCCATACAAATATCTTTCAGGTATGAAATACTTTTGAAATTATTAAATATTGTTCAAGGGTTTCCCTCCATAAGTAATTAACAGAATATATTACCCATTTCTTTTTTTCCCCCTGTGGGATTCCTAATTCTTCCTTTGAGGCTTTAATGCCAAACCTACTTGACTATGTGAAGTTATCCAGTATTAATGACTTTAAAGTTTATTGACTCATTCAACAAGCATTTATTGAGCTGTAGTGCTATGTACAAGGTGCCCTCATGGTGTAATGGTTAAGCTCTCAGACACCAACCAAAGGGTTGGTGGTTTGAACCCACCCAGCTGCTCCTCAGAAGACAGACCTGGCGATCTGCTTCCGTACAGATTATAGCCTAGATAATCCTATGCAGCAGTTTTAGTCTGCCAGGTGTGGTCGCTATGAGTCAAAAGTTAACTGAACAGCACCTAATGACAACAACAACAGTGCTATATACAACGCATTGGGCTAAAAGTTGAGCACAAAAGTGAAAAAAAAAAAGATGACCTTTCAGAGTGGAAAAGATGACATTCTCATTCAAGATTTGTAACACTCTCAAATATTTATTCTTTCAAAATTCCACTTATTATATTAAATAATTTACAGGAAAAATTTAAAAAAAAAAAGAAAACTTACGGAGCATTTCTACTCTGCATACATGGGTCACCATGAGTTGGAATTGACTAGGGGGCAACTAACAACGTTCCATCAAAACTGCTTTAGTTAATGTCATCAAGGAGCTCCATTTTATCTGATTTTTCAGCAGACCTTAGCATGGTTGATGACTCTTTGATCCTTGGAATGTGTTCTTCCCTTGGCTTCCAGTACATGTTACTCTCCTGATTTTTCTCCTACTTCATTGGCAAATAATCTCCACATAGTCTCCTTTACTAATTACTTCTCATCTTGTTGAATTGTTAACATTGTAGTGCTATAAGAGTCAGTACTTGGAAGCATTTCTCTTTCTATGTGTCATTATTCCCTAGGCGATTTCTGATCACTTTGCATTTAAGAGACATCCTTAAGCACCAGTGGAGCAAGAATAAGATTAAAGCCTGTTGCCATTGAGTTGATTTGATTCTGACTCATAATGACTCTATAGGACAGAGTAGAACTACCCCACGGTGTTCCCAAGCATAGCTGGTGGATTTGAACTGCCAACCTTTTCATTGGTAGCCAAATGCAAATATGATTAGATGGATTAAAAGAATTTAGAGTAGATTATCAACTTTATAATCTCTAATATTGATTATAGTTATTGATTCCCAGGTTTATATCTCTATCATTGAACTTTTCCATGAACTCCAGGCTTGAATGTCCAATTGCTTATTAAATATCTCCACTTTCATGTCTAATAGGAAACTCAATTTTAAGTGCCCCAAACCAAACACCTAATAGTGGTAACATGTATCATGTATATAGGGCTTATCATGCAGTAGAAAATGCTGTTAAGAGTTTTATATATTACTTCATTTATGCCTTATAATAATCTTATGAAGAGTTGCTATTATCAGTGAGGAGAAGGAAGCACAGAGAATTTAAGTGAATTCTCCAAAGTCATGCAGGTAGGAAACAATCAGTTTCAACCCAAGAATTTTAGCTCTTGAGTGCCTCTCTGAGGGTTTCACACAAGCCTCTTTCATCTACAGTCTTCTCTATATCAGTAGATATAAACTTAATCCTACAAACTACTCAAGCCAAAATTTTGGAGCCTTTCTTGACTTAGTTTCACATCTCTTAAGTTTCCTTTCTTATCTCTTAATCATATCAATTCTATTTTCAGAACCAGTTCAATTCTCCACACTCCACTGCAATCACTTTGGCCTAAGTTACCTTGTTTCTCATTTGGATGCCCACAATAGCCTTAAACTGGTCTCCTGCTTCCAACTTTGACTTCAATTATACTTTCCTCAACACAGCAATGATATTGGGATCCCCCTATTAGTATGAAATGATTATGACAGTTCTATCCTTCAAACTCTTTAATGACTTACCTTTTCACTTAAGTAAAAGCACACTTTATTAATGCAGCATTGAGGGGCCATAAGTGACCTAGCTCCCTGTTATCATTAATCTCATTCATCCATCTCCTTTTATGCTTTCCTCTTTGCTTGCTCTGCTTAGGTCACACCAACTCTCTTGACTGTTGAATATGTCAGGCATACTGATACCTCAGGATCTTAGTCCTTGCTGTCCCCTCTTCTTGGAATGCTCTTCGCTTCTTATCCACATGGTTAACTCCCTCAACTCCTTCAAGTTTTTTCTCACAAGTCGCCTTCTCAGTGAAGCATTTCCTTAGATCAATTATCTGCACACTCAATGCAAAAAAACAGAAGCTGATTAGCCAGAATGCTCCTTAGAAGCAAGGATGGAGAAACTATGTCTCACATACTTTACACATGTTCTCAGGAGGGATCAGTCCTTGGTGAAGGACATCATGCTTGGTAAAACAGAAGGTCAGCAAAAAAGAGGAAGACCCTCAACAAGGTGGATTGACACAGTGGCTGCAACAATGGGCTTGAGCATAACAATGATTGTGAGGATGGTGCTGGACCAGGCAGTGTTTCATTCTGTTGTACATAGGGCTGCTATGAGTAGGCACCTAACAACAACAGACAGGAAGTAATTTAATACATGGAACTAAATTTAGGGGGAAGGTGGTAAATCTTTTGGAAAGGCTAGGAAAGTAGCCTCTTATCTGTGCATCCAGGAATTGTTCCTAGGGTGTGGTCATAAATACAACTGCATCTAGACACAGATCAAAACTAGTGACTGACTCTAGAACTTCCTAAATGTCCTCATCAGCAGAAAAAAACAAAACCAGCCGGGAAATGACCTCAAATTCATTTCTGCCTTCCAAAAACACTCTAGTGCACCAAATTTTTCACACCCAGAATCCTAGTTTCAAGACTGTTTGGGAAATGTAATTTTTAGCTTTTCAGATGTTGTTGTACAGAGAGGAACAAAAGGAAATAAAAACAGGTACTGCATCCCAATAGATTGTCCAGTTACCAAATTTTTGAAAAAGTGTGTGTGGATTGAGAAGTGCCTCTCAGAAAGATATGTTGAAGTCCTTAACTCCCAGTATCAGTGATTGTGACCTATTTTGGAAACAGAGTCTCTGCAGGTGTAATAAAGTTAAATTGAGGTCATGTTGGACTAGGCTGGGCCCTAAATTCAATGACTGGTGTCTTTATGAGAAAGAGAGATTTGGAGAGACACACCCACAGGAGAGAAGAAGGCCACGTAAAGACGAAAGCAGAGATTGGAGTGATGCAGCAACAAGCCAGAAACCACCTGGGATTGCCAGCAGCCACTGGGAGGTAGGAAGAGGTAAGACAGGATTCTTCCCTTGAATCTTTAGAGAGTGCACGGCCCTGTGAACACATTGATTTTGGACTTCTAGTTTCCAAAACTCTAAGAGAATAAATTTATGTTGTTTTAAGACATCCAGTTTCTGGTAATTAGTTATGGCAGCCTTAGGAAGTTAACATGATTACAAATCCCCCTTTTTCTCTATCTATTATCCAAAGCACTTATTAAAATATCCTACATTATATATTATACTTATTAATTTTGTCTCTTTTCTATTTCTTCTGATTTGGGTTTTGTTGGTTTGGTTTATGTTTTTAATCCAAGATTTTAAATAACGTCTACAAAGTCATAAACATTATAAGTATTTATTGAAAGAATATATGTAAATCTAAAGTCCATTTTATTTTCACCACGTTTTAGTTGGGTCCTATAGAGGAGCAAAACTGATGAGATATATTTACATAAATACTTAGAGAGATTTTCATCAAGGAAAATGCCCATGCAACTATAGGGGCTGGCAAGTTCCAAATCCATAGGTCAGACAGCAGGCTGGAGACCTCTGCTGGCTCATGAGATTTGGAGGGCTGACAAATCAAAATCTGAAAATCAGGTGACAGGCCAGAGGTTTCTGCAAGCTTATGTCCCAAGATTTGGAGGTCAGATGGCAAAAAGAGCATAGAGTCAAGAGAGAGCGAGCTCTGCAATAATAAAATGGAGGGAGGCCACACTCCAAAGGAAACCAACCCTCGTTTCAACTGATTGGCTAATTACATAAGATCACATAATGTATGAGGATTACATTATATTACATTCCAGAACAGCAACCAGTGCAGTTTCTGGTCAAACCACTGAAAATCATGGCGTTACTATATTTAATATGATATAAAATAATATTAAACACTTCACAGATTGTTCAGAGCATTAAGTGAAGTAACTTATGTGCATATGGAACCAAGTAGTACAGTGGTTAAAAGCTAGCCCGCAAACCAAAAGGTCAGCAGCTGGAATCCACTAGTGGTTTCTCAGAAACGCTATGGCTCTACTCTGTCCTAGAGGGTCGCTATGAGTTGGAATGAACGCAGCCGCAACAGGTTTGGTTTTTTGGTTTTATGTGCATATGCCTGAAAAAGTGCTCACATGGAACAAATCCTATATTTCCCAAATAAGAATATTTTTAATTTTTATTTGTATTCCCTTTTTCTGTGTTTCAACAAATTAAAGATGAATTCGCGACACATTTTCTTAGACAATCATGCAAAAAACCCTCAGCTGGACCTCTCATTTATTTTTTGCAAAAAAATAAATAAATAAATAACACCCTGGTTCTCCATTCATTAATCTTCACAAAGGGTCTATTTTAACGCCTACTTTGACTCCTTCTTCTAAAATTTATTATTGTCTCTTAACCCCTTTTCCTACACAGTTTATTATCTTCAGAAAAAATGGAGAACAGACTTCCACAACCCTAAGATGATACAGTTATGTTTGCAACACATACAGGCCAAAGATCTCAGGCATAGTAACAATGCGTGGGATGCAGCATTGTATATAAACCGTGGCTGAGTCATAATTCAGAAGGAAAGATCACGTTTATGGTAATATCTGCAAGTACTTATAAAAGAATGGTGGCAACAACTTTGTCCCATTCAAAATTTCCAAGCTCCATGCTATCTTTTCAATACCTTACCAACTATTTTTCAGGGACTCTATAATTCTTTGAAATTTAGGTCATGGAAGGATTAGCCAGATCCATGTGGAAGAAAGATACGTGCCATAACCTATTTTAAATCCAAAGACAAATAGTCTCATAGATTAAGACAGTTTACAGTTTGCCAGGAACTGAAAAGATAGAAAAACAGAATGCATGAAACAAGATAATATGAAAGGGTAAATCAGATAAATTAAAGAAAAAAATTGATTTCTCATTTTTAGCCAGGAATGTCTGATAGACAAGAGAGAGATTGTTCTGAAAAACCATTATGTAGTTCACTGTATCTACCCTCCCTATACACTTTTAAAATTTGTTTTCCAGTTGGGAGGGACTATTTCCAGGCTGTGGTTAAGCCAATGCAGAGCATTATGGTACAGTGTGTTTTTCAATATATAGATATATATATACTAATGGTTCATATGATATTGCAGCCCCCACAATCACACAATTTTTTATATTAGTTTATGTAATATATAATTTATTGTTAAGAATCAAAATACACTTTTAAACACATATAAAAATTGTACCTTATATATTCAATTTTCTTTGATATGCTTTGACATAATTCTTATGTTCTTAATTTCCTTCAACAGTTTCTTTTGAAACAACTTTGAAAGAAGATACCTCTGACGTTGATTAAATAAAGAATAACATTTCTAAGTATTTCACTGTTTTCTTTACAGTAGTTAAAAATATTTATAACTTACAAGCTTAAATTAATGGAAAGAACCTACAAGCTCAAATAATTGGAAAGAACAATATCACCCACCAATTTTCTTTTTACTCGTGTAAAATAGAGAAGAAAAAATGTTCATGTTGCTTCTGAATTCACCGATCGCACATGCATGCACCAACTCTGATAAAAAAAAAAAGAAAATTACCTTTAATAGAAAGATGTTTGCAAGGATTGTATTCAGCTTAGTCTCACAACCAGTACCAAGGAATCATAGACTGGAGAAAGTTCTGTTTTTATTTTTTAGAGCAGGCCATTCCAAATGTATTTGCTGTAAAAAATGGACATCAGTATTGAGATTCACGGAGCGATGTACAGTTCTGCTAAATCTCAATATTCAAGAGGAAACTTTATTATTTTCCCAAGAAAAATAGATATCTCCAAAGTTTTCAGCCTCAAGCATGAATGAACAATAAATGTGGGAGAATATGAGCAAATTGGGCCCATATACTTCATTTTCTTAGGGTTGTAAATGTTGTGGTATGGAATAGAAATAGAAGTAACTCAGATTCAGTTACTAACTTTTTCTACCTTACCTAAGTTCTCACATTTTGAACATGTTTTCCCTTCGGTTCTCAATGAATTTATTTAGCAGTAATAGTTTATAAAAATGGTAGTTTATAATTGTTGTTGTTGTTATTAGGTACTGTTGAGTTGGTTTGATTCATAGTGGCCCTATACACAACTGAACGAAACTCTGTCCAGTCCTGTGCCATCCTCACAATTGTTGCTAAGCTTGGGCGCATTGTTGCAGCCACTGTGTCAATCCATCTCATTGAGGGTCTTCTTCTTTTTTGCTGACCCTGTACTTTACCAAGCATGATGTTCTTCTCCAAGGACTGACTCCTCCTGGCAACATGTCCAAAGTATGTGAGACAGTCTTACCATCCTTGCTTCCAAGGAACATGCTGGTAGTACTTTTTCTAAGACAAGTTGGTAATAGTGGTCATTATATAATCCTAACTCTCAGATGATTTCTGAGCCAAATATTTGTTGTTAACGTTAATGAATTTCTGGCAGTTCTCTGTCAATGCACTGCTGCAACAACTTTTGAATGATCTTCAGCAAAATCTTACTTGCACGTGATATTAATGATATTCTTTGATAATTTCTACATTTGGTTGGGTCACCTTTCTTTTGGAATAGGCATAAATATGGACATCTTCCAGGCAGTTGATCAGGTAGCTGTCTTCCAAATTTCTTAGCATAGTTGAGTGAGTATTTCCAGTGCCGTATCCATTTTTTGAAACATCTCAATAGGTATTCCGTCAATACATGGAGCCTTGTTTTTCACCAATGTTTTCAGTGCAGCTTGGACTTCTTCCTTCAGTACCATTGGTTCTTGATCATATGCTACCTCCTGAAATGGTTGAACATTGACCAGGCAGTTTCCTTCTGTTGTACATAGGGTTGCTATGAGTAGGAACTGATTCCATGATACCTAAAGACTTTAGTGGATGGAGTTCCCTGGTGGTACAAATGGTTAAAGTGTTCAGCTGATAAATGAAAGGTTGAAAGTTTGAGTCCACTTAGAGGGGCCTCATAAAAAAAAAAAAAAAAAAATTCTGATAATCTACTTCCAAAAATCTAGTCATTCAAAACTCTGTGGAGCCCAGTTCTACTTTGACACACATGGGGTTGCCATGAGACAAAAAATAAAATCAAACCAAACCCATTGCTGTTCACCTGATTCCAGCTCATAATGACCCTATAGGACAGAGTAGAACTGCCCCATAGAGTGTCCAAGGAGTGGTTGGTGAATTCGAAGTGCAGAGCTTTTGGTTAACAGCCAAGCTTTTAACCACTGCACCACCAGGCTCCACCATGAGACAGAGTCCATTCAATAGCAACTAGTAGTGGTACTTTAAAGAACTTACGTAACTGCTGCTCTTACACATTTTCTTCTTACTCCTCTGTCATGAACAAGCTTAACGGGAGATTTATACACAAGACTCTTCATACTAATTCTTTTGAATCAGTAAAGCTGACTTAAACCTGATCTATGAAGTATCATGCTTCCATGATAGAATTTCACATGATGTGATTTCTGCCTTCACTTGGTTTTCAATGCAAGTTGTTCAATCTACTCTTACTAGTTTCAATAGATGATAATTAATTGAAAGCAAATAAGCTGTTTTTTGACTCTGTTGGAAGTTCCATGGAACATGATTTTTAAGCTACAAAACCAGGAACACAGACAAGAAGAACATGCCATCATACCATAGGACAATCTGGAGACACTACTGCTGGAGTCTCTGAGAGCTTGACAATTGTCACTCTTGGTAGTGAAATCCTGGGGTTCTGCCATTGTCAACACCAATTAAAAAAAGCCTGTCTTAGTGATCATCAATCTTGCTAGAAGATTGTTCTATTCCTAACCATCCCCTTCCCACCCCCTGGTGAAACATCTCCACACGCTGTTCAGTTCCTTATTCAATCTTATATGGGTGAGTCTGATTGGAAGGATTTAGTCTACATATTCGAGCTTTATTGCAAAGGTAACTAATCTGGAAAATATCAGCTTGTTTGTTTGTTGTTGATGTCGCTTTAAATCCTGGCTTGTAAGGCTAGGACTCATAATGTGCAAAACTAACAAAACAACAAAGATATGTTGAGATATTGGGCAACCCCAAATGACAGATGTCCACTACGTGATCTCTACACTATTGTTTAAGTAACAGAATCAGCTGGTCAACTCTTTGAAAATATACACACTTGGTTCCCAACACAGGACTACTAAGTTAAAATCTCAGAAGGTATTCTTGATTAGCAATACTTAGTGGGAGTGGGGAGTGGAATATAATATGTACTCTAGGTAGAGAGAAATTGTTCTCAACATTTAAAACACATCAGGAACACTTACAATAATGTTAAAAATTAATATTCCAGGTCCCAGAAGCAAAGAGATTCTGATTCAGTAAATATGAGGTGGAATCAATATTCAGCATTTTTAATTAGCACTCCTAATTATTCTGATAGAATTTGTCCAAGGATTGAGCTTGTGATATTCAGTTAAATGCAAGTGTAGAGTTAAAATAGCTGCAATAATATAGAAGAATTAAATTAATGTAGAATTCCAGGAAAAAAATAATGGCAGTATGGAAGAAGTGTTAATTTTGACACCATAAATAATGCTTATTTATCTCCTTAAAATTTTAATCATATGAACTACTGATAAAATGAGAACAGGATTACTTTTTGAAATGTTATTTTCACATATATCATATAAAATATATTTAAAAAATGTCCTAGTAGAAAGACATATGCAGTATAAAGACTTAAGTTAATTAAATCTGTTCCCAAACCTACTATTTTCCCCAAAATTACCATACTAGGGCATAAATTCTTCCAGAAGTCTTTCAATACATTTTATACATTATGCTTAAAAATATGCATATCTACATATTTAGCTTATGATTGGATTCACGTTATACTTGTTATTTTATGATATCCTGAATTTTTTATTGGTTGAGACAACATTTTTGTGCCAGTACTTATTATTCTATATTCTTCTTCTTAATGACTTATTACATAATATTCCAAAATCTGCTTTTAGGCTATTTGTCCAATCTGAAAGTCTCCTTTTCTAAATAATAGAATTAAACCAACTTGAATTTATTTAATAATTTAATACCTGGTCTTCTTGACATATTTTATATATTTCTTATTTTATTAAATTATTTTAAACTTTATATTCTAGTTTTATTCTTACTTAATCTAATTTTGATTATTAATTGTACTAGTTTTCTTCATTGATTTTTCCCAGGACTAAGCTTGTGATATTCAGTTAGTGCAAGTATAAAGTTAAAATAGCTGCAGTAATATAGAAGAATCAAATTCATGTAGAATTCCAGGAAAAAAAAATAATGGCAGCATTGAAGAAGTGTCAATTTTGACATCATAAATAATGCTTATTTACCTCTTTAAATTAATTTTGTTTTCTAACATCCATAACTATGTGTCCATCTACTAATCATCAGTACATTTTTAACATTTTACATGTTAGCACAGATACCACTGTGTTTCAGTTGGAAAGGGTAGATAAATGCTGCTGCGATAATTTGCAACGTTTATGAAAACAAAAATGAAATTAGATCCCTACCTTAAACCATAAACAAAAATTAATTCTAGATGGACTAAGCTATTAATTGTAAAGGCAAAACACTGAATGTTCTAAGAAAACTGCAAGTTAATATTTTTGTTCCCTTTAGATAGTTAAGGAGTTCTTAAATAAGACACAAAACTTGCACACCAAAAAGAAATTATAAATTAGCTTTAACTATAATTAAGATAAATAAGATGAAAATCCTGGTGGCGTAGTGGTTAAGTGCTACAGCTGCTAACCAAAGGGTCGGCAGTTCGAATCCGCCAGGCACTCCTTGGAAACTCTATGGGGGAGTTCTACTCCGTCCTATACTGTTGCTATGAGTCGGAATCGACTAGAGGGCACTGGGTTTTATAATTAAGAGCATCTAACCGACTCCATGATTTACTGGGTAATCATCAAGATGGAAACCCTGCTGGCATAGTGGTTAAGTGCTACAGCTGCTAACCAAAGGGTCGGCAGTTTGAATCCACCAGGCGCTCCTTGGAAAATCTATGGGGTAGTTCTACTCTGTCCTATAGGGTTGCTATGAGTCGGAATCCACTTGACAGCAGTGGGTTTGGTTTTTTTACTTTAATTATCAAGATATCAAGGAAGGCATTTGAAAACCGTGTTATGGAAAGAATACTAGTATCTATAATATATAAAGTACATTTGTAAGTTATTAAGAAATTTAGAAAACTCAATAGAAAAAAGGACAAAAGACATAAGCAGGAATTTCATAGAAGAAGGCTGGTCAACAAGTAAGCTTAAGTAAGATCAACCTCATTAGACATAATGGAAATGCAAATTAATAATACAGTGAAATGTTATAATCAAATCTGCACATGAGGAAATCTTACTGTATCAAGTTTTGATAGGTAGGTGATATAGCATTAATTCTTACTGCTGGTTGCAATGTAAATTGGCATATCCATATGGGAAAATAAATTCAGGATTATCTATTAAAATTGGATATGCGCACTATCTACAGTTAATGATTTCACTTTTCAATATACACCGTAGGGAAACTCTTGCATATATGCTCCAGGGGAAATGAACGAGAACAAAAATAATCACTTTCTGAATAATGAAAGTGTAGAAATAAACCACAGACAGAATGGATATATTATTCCATATTTCAACAACGGATTAATATAAAGCAGTAAAAATAAATACATAGTAATCATACTCCTGAACATAATGAACCTACAAATAAAAATTTTAAGGGGCAAGAGAATTCTAGAACATTTCCCATAATATGACTCTATAAAAAGGAAGATGGAAGAATTGATACATTTGAATTATGGTGTTGGCAAAGAATATGGAATGTGTTAATGCACTGACAGAAGAACAAACAAACCTGTCTTGGAAGCAGTACAGCCAGTATGCTCCTTAGAAGCCAGGATGGCAAGATTTTGTCTCACCGCATTTTTGCAAATAGCATGCCCACACAGATAACCAGCACAACAAGCCTAGGAAAATAATGTGGAAGGGGGTTACACGGTCAGCAAAAAAAAAAAAAAAAAAATGAATAACATGTGTGTTATTTGTGTAAAAATATAGTACTTTAGATATATTATCAGGAGGGACCAATCCTTGGGGAAGGACATCATGCTTGGTAAACTAGAGGGTCAGCACAAAAGAGCGACACCCTCAATGAGATGAATTGACATAGTGGCTGCAACAATGGGCTCATATAAAGTCAGCATCAGTATGCTTGGTACATGGTACGGTCTCAATGAATGTTATTTTCATTATTTTCTTCTGTAATATATAACAACAACACATTAGAGTTATATTTTTACCTTATTTTGGAAGTATAACTGGAGAGAGAAGATGAAACATTTATTGATATATGGAGTTTTTATAGAGGTTTTGGTATGTTACTGAGACCAGTGGTCACTGAGAAAGGTAACAAAGATTATGTATTTTTTAAGGAATTTGAAAATAATATTTTTCCTTTTAAGGTTCTGGCTTGATATGGACACTTTGCCAGTAGGAAGTTCAATTGTATTTGAGTAAATAGCTACTAAGCATTTCTCTACATAATAATGCAAGAAAATATTTTGAAAGAGGGGGAAAAATAAGCCCTGATATCATCTCTCAGTGTAACCTTTCTAGTAAGTGTATTTCTAAAAATAGACTAAAGCTATCCAAATGAGCAGATGTCAGATAACCGCCCCCCCCCCCATGCCACAATGCAAATAGATTTAAAATGACCAGCCGACTGCTTTTGCAAGCCAAAGTTCCATATTCGGAGATAAACGTGTTTTGTAAATCATTAGATTAAAACCCAGTTTGGTTTTCTGTGCTGGATAGCATAAATAAACCAAATGGATACACAAATGATCTGAGACTGTCAACTTAAGAAAACACACACACACACACACAAACAACAACAAAAACAAAAACCAGCCGAGTATTACAAAACATGGCAATGCTCAAAACTTCATTGGACTTCTCATGGGAATTCCAAACTGGCTTTCTTTCAGCCTCTTTTCTCTGATGGGTAATATATTCACCTTCTAGTTTCTCAGTTGTCCTTGCCACTTGACATTGTTTGTGCTGCACTCCCTTCTTCCTGCCAGCGATACACTTGACTCTTGTTTTCAATGGTGGATCTGCCAAGTGAGCTCTAATGTTTTGTTCTTGATCTGACCTTAAAAAAAAAAAAAAAGCCGTTGCCATCAAGTTGATTCTGACTCATAGTGACCCTATAGGACAGAGTAGAACTGCTCTATAGGGATTCCAAAGAGTGCCTGGTGGATCTGAACTGTCAACCTTTTGGTTAGCAGCTATAGTTTCTGACCTTGGGATCTGCGTATTTGAAATAGCGCATTTCTTTAATTGGAAGTCAGATAACACTTTCCCATTCCTGATTTTGTTGGACCTCACTCATCTGGAAGTCTTTTTGTCCTTTGAGGAATTTTTGTCTCAAAGCTCTCTGGAATGTGCCCAGACAAATGAGATTCAGTTCTTGTTTCATTTCTGATGGGTTTACTGCTCTCTTACTCTCTTCATACCCTGATTGTCAATCAGGATAACAACACTGAATGTTGTCTTAATCCTCTAGTGCTGCTATAGCACAAATACCACAAGTGGGTGGCTTGAACAAAGAAATTTATTTTCTCACAGTATAAACCAAAAAAAAAAAAAAAATCACCATCATGTCAATTCCAACACATAGTGACTCTAAAGGACAGAGTAGAAGTGCCCCGTAGGGTTTCCAAGGAGTTCCTGGTGGATTTGAACTGCTGACCTTTTGGTTAGTGGCTGTTAACCACTAGGCCACCAGGATTTCCTCTCACAGTTTAGAAGGTTAGGAGTCCAATTCATGTTGTCAGCTCCAGGGGAAAGCTTTCTCTCTCTGTTGGCTCTGGAGGAAGGTCCTTCTCATTAATCTTCCCCTGGACTAGGAGTTTCTCCTTGCAGGATCTCTGGGCCCAACCTTCTGCTCCCAGCACCACTTTCTTGGTGGTATGAGGTCTCCACATCTCTGGTCACTTCCCTTCCCTTTTATCTTTTGTAAGATAAAAGGTGGTGCAGGCCACGCCCCAGGGAAACTCCTTTTACATTGGATCAGGGATGTGACCTTAGTAAGGATGTTACTATCCCACCCAAATCCTCTTTAAAATAAAATTACAATCACAAAATGAAAGGCAACCACACAGTACTTGGAATTATGGCCTAACTAAGTTGACACATATTTTGGGGGGACACAATTCAATCCATGACAAATGTCTTAAGAGGATAATATAAAAAGTCACTCTTTAGCTAAAGTTACTGATATAACCATAAGTCCAGAATCACTATGATTTTGTTTGGTGGTATTGCTGCTATTTGCCATTGAGTTGACTTCCAGTCACGTGATCCCATGTGTGCATAGTAGGATTGTTCCATAGGATTTTTAAGACTGCAACCTTTCAGAGGCAGATTGCCAGGCCTGTGTTCTGAGAGACATCTGGGAGGGTTCAAATAGCCAGCTTTTTGGCTAGTAGTCCACAGCCTTACCATTTTTGCCACTCAGGGACTCCGGAATCCTAGAAGGAACATTTAAAAACCATGGTCATGAACAAAAAGAATACAATGCAAAATGATAGATACATTAGGTAGCAGAGACTAAAGTTAATTAGCAATGCCTGAAGCAGAGGAAAAAAGAATCCTCAGGAATACTCAAACCCCTATTCTGTTACTGAGAGCTTCAGTTTATCAACAGGTAAATAGACAAATATTAAAATTGGTGTGTGTGTGTTTTAGAAGAGGAACTGAAAAAAGTGCTAAAAAGAATGAACAGAAAATGTGTTAGCTCCACCTTGCAAGCTCAAATCCCTGTATCAGGAAGTACTAAACCCATTGTCCTCAAGTTGATTCCAAATCATAGCAACTCTATAGGACAAAGTAGAACTGCCCCACAAGGTTTCCAAGAGATGGCTGGTGGATTCAAACTGCCAACTTTTGCTTAGCAGCCAAGCTCTTAAGCACTGTGCCACCAGGGCCAGGAAGTACTAAACATTTTATGTTTCACTCAAGGGAGTTTTCCATAGATGTAGGTAGGTAATATTTTCTATATTGAGCCAGCCAGTGTTCTGAACACACTCATGTGTATACACACACACCCACACCCACACACACAGACACACTAGAGAAGTTTCTGTGTTTTTGTCTTATTAGAGGATTTATGTTTGATAATAAAAAGCATAGCAATAATTTTTCTTTAAAATTTCATGTAAGACACATGTTAGAAAATAGTAATTCAGTAGAGCCAGTCATTCTGAACAAAAATTTCATATTAATAATGTGGTTGATAAATGGTACTGAACATCAAAGAGATTTGAAAACACGCCAGTTTAATATATTCATATAATGGAAACTTTCACTCACTGGGTTTTATTTTTATATCCCTCTTGTTCTTATAATTTCTGTCATTTAAATGCTAACGGTCCTTGTGGCACAGTGCCTCAGGGTATGATTTTCTAGATTTATAAATAAATGATGCCCAGCCTAAAGAGATGAAGTATTGGGTAAGTGACAGGAGAGATGATAGACCATTTGGACTTTAAAAAATACTGGCAGCAAACAAAATATATATTATAAATAGAAAGCAGTCCTAAAGGAGTATAATTGCTCAAGTACAGGACATGAAATTTGAAAACTAAAACTTTAGTTATAAAAAATACTTATTATATTTTGTCACATAAAGTGGGACTTATCAAAATAAATAATTTCTGTCAGTACTTCACACCAACTTCAAAAGGCAATGCTGGGAAAACTAAAAAAAAAATAACTGTGCAAAGTTAGTCTATTATGTAAAATATGTATAGTATAAATTAGTAAGAGATAAATGAAAATTGGAGCTTGAGAGCAGATACTTGTTTGGTTACAGGCAACCTCTGTCATTACTTCAGATTTTTTTGAACTATTGTAGTCATGATTTAAAGTGGTTTAGTGGGTGTTTTAGTCATCTAGTGCTGTTGTAACAGAAATATCACAAGTGGATGACTTTGTAAGAGAGAAATTTGTTTCCTCATAGTAAAGTAGGCTAAAAGTCCAAATTCAGGGCATTGGTTCCGGGGAAGTCTTTCTCTCTCTGTTGTCTCTGGAGGAAGGTCTTTGTCCTCAATCTTCCCCTGGTAGAGGAGTTTCTCAGGCACAGGAACAGTAGATCCAAAGAATGCATGCTTCTCCCTGTGCTGCTTCCTTGGTGGTATGAGGTCCTCTTGTCTCTCTGTGGAAACCCTGTGGGCGTAGTGGTTAAATGCTATGGCTGCTACCAAAAGGTCAGCAATTTGAATCCACCAGGTACTGCTTGGAAACTCTATGGGGCAGTTCTACTCTGTCCTATAAGGTTGGTATGAGTCAGAATTGACTGGACAGCAACGGGTTTGGTTTTTTGGGTTTTGTCTCTCTACTTACTTCTCTCTTTTATATCTCAAGAGATTGCCTCAAGACATAACCCAATCCTGTCAGTTGAGTCTTGCCTCACTAACACAACTGCCACCCATCTCCCCTCATCAACATCATAGAGGCATGATTTACAACACATAGGAAAATAACACCATTCCAGGAATCACATGGCCCAGCCCAGTTGTTGCACACATTTTTGGGGGGACATAATTCAATCCATGGCAGTGGGTTTTAACCCAATGTCTTGGAATCTTAGCCCTGCAATCGTGCAAATCATAGAAATAATCCACGGTTATGAAAATACAAAGTAGAATATTCCAATTCTGTATGGTGAAATGGGCTGTTGAAGGGTTCAAAATATTTTTTAGTGTTCTCACATCTTCATTACTCATTTAAACGGGAAAAATAATTCATTACCTTAAATTGTAGATAACTCAGTGTATTTTCAAGTTACATTAGCATGATCCACAGCAGGTTAAAATCTTTAAATTTATTTTTGGCTTCAGTATTTTATCAGGCTAATTTACCTAGTAACAAAATGAAAATTTAAAGCAGCTCCATTCACCTAGGAAGTGTTGCTGAAAATATGTGTATATCAAATACCTATATATAGGGCTATATTTCCTTAATGACTTCCATTATTTCTTCTAATAGCTTCATTTCAGACTGATCTCCAATATAGCATTAACTTTAAGTTGTTTACTCCTCTTCTTCTTTTGTACTGCCTATTCCTCATTCCTATAGTAAGATATTAATGAAAATGAATTTTTTCTTCTGAATATGTGCATAAATTTTTTTTTTTAGGTGTCCTGTGGTATTACATTCAAAGTACAAGACAGAGTCCCTCTGAAATGTTCTAGACATATTTGAAACACAGAACAAAGAATGGGATGATATATATTGGACTTCATTTTGAAATTGCTCACAGGTTTCTAAATGACAGTTACAGACATGCCAATTTGGCACTTGTTTTCAATGTTAGGTGCCATCAGGTCAGCTCTGACTCATAGTGACCCTAGGTACAACAGAAAGGAACACTGTCCAGTCCTGTACCATCCTCACAATCATTTTTATGTTTGAACCCATTGTTGTAGTCACTGTGTCAATCCATCTCATTAAAGGTCTTCCTCTTTTTTGCTGACCTTCTACTTTACCAAGCATGAAGTCCTTCTCCAAGGACTTGTCCCTCCTTATAACTTGTCCAAAGTGCATGAGATGAAGTCTTGTTATTCTGACTTCCATGGAGTACTCTGGCTGTATTTCTTCTAAGACAGACTTGTTCTTTCTTCTGGCAGTCCACGGTATATTCAATATTCCTCGACAACACCATAATTCAAAAGCAATAATTCTTCTTTGGTCTTCTTTATTTGTTGTCCAGTGTACTTATTCACGTGTCTAGCAAATGTCAAGTGGAAATAAACATCATTTTCTTTTTTGGGGGGGGGTGCAGACTGAGGAAAGATATAGCTTGATTTAAAATATTGCTACCAAACCAAGGAGGATGTTCCAAGATAATTCAGTTGATATAGGAAGAATATGTGTATGTATGCGTTTTTAATTTTAAAAATACTTTTTTCTCATATGACATTGGTCACTGAATTGTCGTGTCTCATTTAAGCATGATAACTGTAACATTGGCAAAGTCCATTTAATTTATGGCATTGGTGAAGAATACTGAATATACCATGGACGCCAGAAGAACAAACAAATTTGTCGTGGAAGAAGGACAGCCAGAAACCTCCTTAGAAGCAAGAACAGTGAGATTCCGTCTCAAGTACTTTGGAAATGTCATCAGGAAGGAACAGACCTTGGAGAAGAATGTCATCCTTGGTAAAGTAGAGTGTCAACACAAAACAGGAAGACACTCAATGAGGTGGATTGACACGATGACTGCTGCAATCAGCTCAAACATAATAGTGATGATGGCACAGGGCTGGGCAGTGTTTCATTCTGTTGTACACAGGGTCTCTATGAATCAAAACCAACTCTATGACACCTAATAACAACATCTACTAATTTAGTATTTTATTTCACTAATTAGTATATTGTTTTTTATATCTTTAAAAGAAGTAGCCTTTTTAATGTTTAATGATCCATTTTCCCGTTACTCATATTGTGTTAAACTATTAAGATATTTTTATAAACTTTTGAAGCAGCCATGCTGAAAATTGCCAAACATTTAAGAGAAAGAGTCTATGCAGTGATTAGACTGGGTGAAAGCCAAACTCATTTACTTAGGGGGTAAATGCATTTTAAATCTAACTTTTTTTGAGAAATCGAATATAAGTTGGCTGCATACTGCTTTATGAATCCCCTGAAACAAGAGTATCTTCATTTATTTATATAATTAGAGGCTACATCTAGTATTTTATTATAAGAAAAAATATATCTTCAAATTTTAGAAGCCTGAGATGTGTTTTATTATGCTACTGTTCAAAATGTCGAGATTCTGAAATAAATATGTTTTCAACTATGGTATGGCAATAATCATAGATTACAATTTTATAATACATCATTATTTCAGTGGAAAGTTTTATTAAAATATCAAAATGAGTTGTTATATTCATATATACCATGTTTTTGCGCAATAACATACTCCTACTACATTAGTTTGCAAACCGTGTCCCCCCTCCTTGAGGTATTTTCATAAACACTGCTATGTCAACCTTTTTTACATGTTGCTGTAAAAAAAAAAAAATTATCATAGCACACTTAGGAAAATACCTCACAGGGGAGGGATCATTTGGCAAACAAGCTTAGAAGGTATTCGTTATTTGTGTAAAAATATTGTAAAATGTATTTGCACGATGGGGTTAAATGATGTTTGTTTATAACTTCAATGTATACTAATAGGCTAAACCTCTGTCTTATAACTAAAATAAGTGTAGCAGTAGTCAACTATACATGTATGATGGAAATAACAGAATTAAAGTGTAAAGGAAAACCCATTAAAAAAACAAAACAAAACAAAAAACATTGCCATCTAGTTAATTCTGAACCATAGTGACCCTATAGGACAGTATAGAGCTGACCCACAGAATTTCCAATGAGCGGCTAGTGAATTTGAACTACTGCCCTTTTGGTTAGCAGCTATAGCTCTTAACCACTATGCTGTTAAGAGCTATAGCTTAAAATTACATGAGCTCCAACCCATGGTTTTTTCATGGCTTATCTGAAAATGGTTCTACCAATGGAGGAAAATTTGTTTTCTGTAAATACACTTATTTTGTGTTTTTCTCTGTTCTAATAGTGGGGAGTACCTAGTATGTGTAAAAAAAAAAAAAGAAAATACTTTTTGATTTAATTTATTTGAAGAGATAATCCATTTATATATTTTCAACTCCATATATTTTTTAAAAAGTCATATATTAAGACTATAGAAACAAATCAAGTCATAAGAGTTTATATTCATTTCAATTTCTGATAGCTACCACTATTATCTCCTTTTCTATTTACTAGATGTTAAAACTGAACTTAATATAACTTGGTCTGATCATTAAGATTGTGTGTCACCTTGGCTTGGTCATGATTCTCAGTAGGTTGGCAGTTATGAGGTAGTTTGACAGTTGTATAATGAGGTAATCACTTCCATGCTGAGACCTGTAATAATGGGATCACCTCCATGATAGGATCTGTTGTGAGTAGGCAATCAGTTGAAAGACATACCACCCTTTTAACAGTTATTGCAAATGTCAGGTATCTGTATTTGCATTTTGATTGTCTAATTGATTACATGATATTGCAAATTGGACAATTACTCTCAAAATAAGAATGGTTATTCTGTCATAAAAAGACCTTGTCCATGTCTCCCAGGATGGACTGTGTTGTAGGGTTTCTTTCAGCAGGCCTGGAATTGTTCTGCTGTTTTGCTAAAATGAGAGACATATCTGCATGGTACTGACCACTGGTCATGCACAAAAGTATTGATTGGCAGTATTGTTTTGTTGCATAGGCAAGATTGGGTGCTTTTTAAGCTAACTTGTCAATGTAGTTTGTTGGTAACAGAAAAACTGATGCTTTCTATCACCTTCTTTCTCTCTCCTCACTGTTATTTCTACCCTATTACCCTCTCCTTCAAATTATAACTTTCTTGGACTCCTCAAATTCTAAACTCTCTCTCCTCAACTGCAGGAGACCACTGATCTCTCCTTGGGTTCCTTCTTATTGCACTGCAGCCTGGAAACTCTGTCCCAGCAATTATTTGGACTAACTATCTCATTTACTTTGTTCTCTCAGGGATCACTGTCTTCTGCTATTTTCCAAAGTATAAACATGTTGTCTTTTTTTTTTTTCAGTTAAGATAGAAGATTAAATCTGGTCCCTGTTACTCCATCATGGCTAGAAGCAAAGTGCAGAGGTTTGTTTTTGACTGTAGGATCCAGGATATACTCTGGGATAACTAAATAGAATGGGCCTGTCACCTCTAAGGTTTTAGATACCACAGAAGTTTAGTGTGGAAGATTATTTTGGCTGTGGTCTTTCATAGAAGACATTTATTCTCCCTAGATCTAAGGATGAGCTTTTTCCCCATTACCTTTTTGTGTATGCCAGTGTCTTAAGCTAGATGCTCTAGAGAAGCAAAACTAGTAATGCATCCATATATACATATATACGCACAGAGAGAGAAAGAGAAAGATTTATATCAAGGAAATGGCTCACACAGTTGTATTGGCTGGGAAATCTCAAGTCCATGGGTCAAGCAGGAGGCTTCTTCTGCAGGGGCTGGCAAACCCAGGATCCAGACCCCAGAGGCTGATGAATCCCCAGATCAGCAGGCAAGCTGCTAGATCAAGTTCCAAGAACTGGAGGTCAGATGAGCAGGAACCAGCTGAACATAAATAACAACAAGCTCTGTTTAAAGACATTTATTGTTGTTGCTATTGATGTTACTTGCAGTTGAGTTTGCTGTAACTCATCGAGACATTGTGTATAACAGAAGGAAATATTGCCTGGTCCTGTGCCATCTTTATGATCATTGGTACATTGGAGTTCCGCTGTTGCAACTATTGTGTAGTGCCTTCCAATCTAGGGGGCTCATCTTCCAGTTCTATACTGAACAATATTCTGTTGTGATCTATAAGGTTTTTATTGGCTATCTTTCAGAAGTAGATTGCCATGCCTTTCTTCCTAGTCTATCTTAATCTGAAAACTCCACTGAAGGTTGTCTACCATGGGTGAACCTGCTGATATTTGAATTACTGTTGGTATAACTTCCAGCATCATGGCAACAGGCAAGCCACTACAGTATGACAAACTGGTGGTAGGAACTAGAAGTTTATGCATGAATAATACTACCACAAAAAATTTTTAATGTCTTTTTGTAGTAACTTTATACATATTTTGCCTCTCAAATCTAAAACTATCAGCACATTTTCGTATATATTTCTTGCATAATTAACAACTATAACCAATCTATCATTAATTATATCTATTCATTAAATCTATTTCTGGCCAACTCTCCATGGGAATAATGTATTCAAGGGGTTTTAATTCAATCTCCCCATGTATTTGGTCATCAATATTAACACTATCTTAAGTTTTATCAGTTTCTCTACTACTAATTTTACCTGTGATTCTTGTAACACAGCATATAGTGCTCTAGTTAACTGCTGAAATATAATCTGATGTAATTACAACCAGGTAATAATTTTACTCCACTTAAAAGAATCTACCTTGTTTCATATTCTATAATCATATCTTATAGACTATAGTTTGAGACAATGACTGTGTTATTTCAACATTACAAATGGCTTGAGGAAGCAGTCAAATTCTTTTTCTCACGTTGCATCTTTTAATAGATATTGGTTTCTAATATGAAGTTCTCACTCAGCAGAAACAATGAAATAGAAAACAGAAATCATAAAATCAAAGTAGGTTCTTTGAGAAGATCAGTTAAATTGATAAACCTCTATATAGCTTGATCAGGAAAAAAATAGAAAGATTCAGGCCCAGATGGTGTCACTGGTGAATTCTACAAAATAGTTAAGGAAGGTATAATATTAATTACATACAAACTCTTGCAAAAAACTAAAGATGAAAAAATACCTCATTAGAGGTTATGGAGAGACTGAAACATTTCTACACTGCTGGTGGGAATATAAAATGGTACAACCACTTTGGAAATCGATTTGGCACCTTCTTAAAAAGCTAGAAATTGAACTACCATACAATCCAGCACTCCTACTCCTTGGAATATATCCTAGAGAAATAAGAGCCTTCACACGTATAGCTATATGCACACCCATGTTCATTGCAGCACTGTACACAAGAGCAAAAAGATGGAAACATCCTAGGTGCCCATCAACAGACAAATGGATAAACAAATTATAGTGTATTCATATAATAGAATACTATGCAATGATAAAGAACAATGATGAATCCTCAGAACATTTCACAACATGCATGAATCTGGAAAGCATTATGGTGAGTGAAATTAGTCAGTTGCAAAAGACCGCTATTATAAGAACTCAAGAAAAGGTTTAAACATAGAAGAAAATATTCATTGATGGTTACGAGGGTGGGGAGGGAGGGAGAGGGAAATTCACTAACTAGATAATAGGCACGAATTATCTTAGGTGAAGGAAAGGGGAAGTCAGCACAACTGGACTAAACCAAAAGCTGAGAAGTTCCCTGAATACAACCAAACACTTCAACGGACAGGGTAGCAAGGGCTGAAGTCTGGGGACCATGGTTTTAGAGAACACCTAGGTCAATTGGCATAACAAAATTTATTAAGAAAATGTTCTGCATCCCTCTTTGATGAATGGCGTCTAGGGTCTTAAAAGCTAGTGAGTGGCCATCTAAGATGCATCAATTGTTCTCAACCCACTTGGAGCAAAGGAGAATGAAGAGCACAAAAGACACAAAAATATTAGCTCAAGAGACAGAATGAGCCCCAGAAACCAGAGCCTCTATCAGCCTGAGACCAGAAGACCTAGATGGTGACCGGCTATCACCAGTGACCACGTTGACGGGGATCACAACAGACAGTCCCTGAAGGAGCAGGAGAAAAGTGAGATGCAGAACTCATATTCTGGTAAAAACACCAGACTTAATGATCTGACTGAAGCTAGAGCAACTCCAGAAGACTTGACCCCCAGCTTCTGTTAACCTAGAACTAAAACCATTCCTGAAACCAACTCTTCAGACAAAGATTAAGCTGGACTACAAAACAAAATAGTACTCACAAAGAATGTGCCTCTTAGTTCAAGTAGATACATGAGACTAAATGGGCAGCTCCTGTCCGGAGGTGAGATGAGAAAGCAGAAAGGCATAATAGCTGGTTGAATGGACATGGGAAATGTGGGATGGAAAGGGGGAGTGTGCTGTCACATTATACGGATAGCAACTAGGGTTACATAACAATATGTGTATAAGTTTCTGTGTGAGAAACTAACTTGAGCTGTAAACTTTCACCAAGAGCACACACACACACACATGCACACGCACACACACACGCACGCACACACACACACGCACACACAAAAAAGTTCCCAAATTATCTTCGGAGTCCTGCACTATCCTGACACTGAAATCAGACAAAGATGTTACAAAAAAAAAAAGAAAAAGAAAAACACCAATATGCTTCAAGAGCAAAGATGCAAATGTCCTTAACAAAACTTAAGAAAATGAAATCCAACAATAGATAAACAGATAGTATATCTTTACCAAGTTGAGTTTATCCCAGAAATGCAAGGATGGGTTAATAATAAAAAATTAATCACTACAATTCACCATATTATAAAAGCTAAAAGAAAAAAAAAAAAAAGATGACAACAAGAACGATAATCTCAACAAGGGCTGATCAACTGCATCGGAAAAAAACTTAGAGCTAACTTCATACACAATGGTAAAATATTGAAAGCTTTTTCCCTAAGATCAAGAATAAGATGAGAATGTCTTTTCTCACTGCTTTTATTCAGCATTGTCCAAGAAGTCCTTGACAGTACAATACGGCAATGAAAAGAAGTGAGAAAAGAAAGAATCAAGTTTTGGAGAGTAGAGGCTGTGTGCCTTTGTCACTCTTGTCTTCTCAAACTTGAGAAGAGTTCCCGGTGCATAACAGCTGATCAACACATTTATGGATTGAAAGAAAGAATATCATGAAATTTCACAGAAGAATTGATACAATTAATGCGGTATGCAAGTGCTTCTGAACAAAATATACAGTAATTCTACTACTATAAAATATTCTTCTTTAGTCTCGCTATTTTCTGGCCCTTTTAGTTTAGATGAAATGTAATTAATTTAGAGATTTCTATCTACTTCCCTAAATTACTTCATTGAATTTTGCACTATCGAATGCGGAAACAGCTATTTTATCCCAGGGCTATTTTTCAATTTGAATATTAAGGGATAATATTTTCCCTATTTAAATATGACCTAGTTGACCTAAATCAGTGCATTTGTTTCTTCTTCATAACATCCTTTCTTTTATTATTATTGTTTTTAAATTTCAGCTTTCTTACGGAATAAATTGGAGGGATTCTTTAAAAATCAGGACATTGATGAAAATATATTTAATTTTCAAAACTATCTTAATCTTAAAGGACACATGTTAAAAATAATTCATTGACATGAGTTCAGCATTACAGTCAACATTTATTTTAAATGTTAAAGGACACATACTTACATTAAGGTCCTGGGGTATGTACATAAGTTTGTGTGACTTAGGTTTAAAGCTGTCAGATTATTTCAGTGCCTGCATATTCACTTAACAGTTGGTCTGCTCCAAGTTGTTAGCTCTCATTTATTGCTACCATTGCTAATGCTGATCTAAAATTTTTCTTAACCTCATTTTATTTCCATGTGGAATTTACTTTTAACTTGGAAATAGCCTAATGAAATTTGTTATACTTCTATGACAAGGTGGATAAATGACCTCTGAGAAAGTTCCTAGGAGCCCACCTAGTATCTAAAATGCACAGGCTCTGACAGAAAATGCTTCCGTTTAGAAGTTTTCTTTCCTGAGTGTTTGTAACTCTAGGTCATAGTTCTGAGGTTTGTAGAAGTTTATTTTCAAAATAAAAGGCTAATAATTATATCATTTTTTATCATCTATAATTCTATCCACAGAAGAAATCAGCGTTTACAGGTTTATATTTATTCCATTAAGTGTATTTCTGTAGTCCACTAACCAGTTAATGTTTCCAGGATTGACAGGTTTTTCACTATTATCATGATCATGTTAAAACATACTATCGTAATATTGAACATGAGCAAAACAAAAGTCCTCACAACTGGACATGTAAACACCATGATAATTGGGGGGAAAAAACCGAAGTTGTCACCAATTTCATTCTGCTTGGATCAGCAACCAGTGCCCACGAAAGTAGCAGTCCAGAAATCGAAAGACATATTGCATTGGGCAAGTCTACTGAAATAGGCCTCTTTAAAGTTTTAAAGCAAAGATGTCACTTTGGTAACTAAGGTTCATCTGACCAGGCCATAGTCTTTCCATTCACTTCATATGCATGAAAAAGGTGGGAAACCAAAAAAACAGACTGAAAAATAGTTGATGCATTAGAATAATAACGTTGGTGAAGAATGTTGAATACACTGTGGTCTGCTAGTAGAATGAGCAAATTAGTCTCGGAGGAAGTACAACCCGAAAGCTCTTTAGAAGCAAGGATGGGGAGACTGTGTCTTGTTTACCTTGGATACACCATAAGGAAGACCAATTGTTAGAAAAGAACATCAAAAAACAGAGGAAAACCCTCCATGAGACGGATTAATGCAACAGCCATGACAATGGCCAATGATCATGAACATGGCACAGGATCAGCCAGTTTCATTCTGCTTTACAGAAGGCCACCATGAGTCAGAGCAACTCAATGAAAAATAACAATAACAACATAGCTCTACATGTGGCACTTAATATATAACATAAGTATATGAAAATAAGAGCATTGACCTCTTCAAAGCCATGAGATTAGAAAGTTAAGTACTGTTACTCTCATTTGACTATATGAGGAAAATTAACTCTCATGTCTCAGAGCTACTTGTCCGTGTCTTCTAGTGTTTCTGTGTTCATTCCCTAGCATATAGTATTCCCTCAATAAATATATTGATATATAGAGAGCTTTTCTAGTAAAAGGCTTAAAATCTTACTTTTGGAAACAGAAATCCTGAGTTTTCCTCTCTAAGCTTTAGTTTCTTTAGAGAAAAAGTGGCAAAAGCAGTATGGAAAGTTGTAAGGATAAATGTGATATAGCCTGTAATGTGCATAAAAAAGGATCTGGGTCTGAATTTACTAGGATTTAGTGACTTTCAGAAGTCACATAATTATGTAGTGGCAATCCAGGAAGCAAAAATAATTATGCTCTTAGTCATCTAGTGCTGCTATAACAGAAATACCACAAGTGGGTGGCTTTAACAAAGAGAAGTTTATTCTCTCACAGTCCAGTAGGCTAGAAGTCCAAATTCAGGGTGCCAGCTCCAGGGGGAGGCTTTCTCTCTCTTTCGGCTCTTTCGGCTCTTTCAGCTCTGGAGGAAGGTCCTTGTGATGCATCAGTCTTCCCTTTGTCTGGGAGCATCTCAGCCCAGGAATATCAGGCCAAAGGACACTCTCTGCTCCAGGTACTGCTTGAGGCCCGCATGATTCTCTCTTTTATATCTCAAAAGGGATCTCTTAAGACATTATCTAATCTTGTAGATCTCATCAATATAACTGCCACTAATCCATCTCATTGCATCCATCTCATTGCATCATAGTGATAGGATTTACAACACATAGGGAAATCACATCAGATGGCAAAATTGTAGACAATCATACAATACTGGGAATCGTGACCTAGCCAAGTTGACAGATATTTTTGGGAGACACAATTCAATCCATGACATTCTCATTGACTTTTCATTCATTTTTTTTTTTTTAAATACTAGATGGTACAAATGCATAACCATGAATAGATTCAAAATGTTTTTTATCTCACTGTTTACATCAAAGTCTTTCCAGTTAGAAAAGCACAAACCATTTATTCTTTCTCTCCTTTTATCTAAACTATACCAACTCTGGAGATTATTGCCTAAAAACTTCATTGGGTTTACTGAAACTATGGACTAGAATAGGTCATAGCAAAAACTGCTTTATTGCCTATAAGCATTTGAGGCTTAGAACACAATGATTTACAAATACATGGCCAGGACAAAAGTAAAAATAAATAAATAAAGAAGTAAAGAAGTTAACAAGGTCCAAACATTGACTGTAACTCCTTTTTGTTTTTTCTCTTTTCTACTTTTTTGCAAAATGATAAGAGAGTTTCTGGTATGGTAATAAAGGATGATTTCAGCAATTCTAAAAGGGTGTATTGGATTTAAAGAAAAACAATTCAGGCTGGGTAAATATCCTGTATCTAGATGCCTAGTTATCTTGGTGTAACATTCCACCAAATTGCATTTTTTACTTTAAGCTCGAGTTGTTATATTGCTTCTTTGGTAACCTACTTAGTGTCCATCGCTGCAATATTCAGCAAAACAACAGAATGTGGCATAGTATTAAGTTTTAGAGTAGTTAAATGCATGGTGAATGAGACTCATTTGTGGGTAAATAATAATAATTATTATAATTCAGAGATGCAGAACTGACATAGAATTAAAAAAAAATGATGCAGACTAAAGAACTGACCATTATTTTTAAAAATATTTTATTGTGTTTTAGGTTAAAGCTTATGCAGCAAATTAGGTTCCCATTTAACAATTTTTATAAAAAATTGTTCCTTGACATCGGTTACAGTTTTTACAATGTGTCAGCATTCTCATTATTTCCATTCTGTTTGTTCTGTTTCCATTGATCTAGCTTCCTCATTCCTCCTTGCCTTCTCATCTTTGCTTTTGGGTAAATGTTGACTGATTGGTCTCATATAGTTGATTGTTTTAGAGATCCCATTATTCATGGGTAGTGTTGTTTATTTCATACACTGACCTGTTGTTTGCCTGAAAATTGACTGGCAGGAATGGTTTCAGTGCCAAGTTCAAAGGGTACCTTAGGGTGATAGTCATGGGGATCCCTCTAGTCTCTAATTGTCCAGCAAGTCTGGCCTTTTTTAGGAATTTGAATTTTGCTCTACATTTTTCTCCCATTCTATCCAGGACCTTCTATTGTGTCCCTGGTCAGAATGGTCAGTAGTGGCAGCTGGGCGCCATCTGGTTCTTGTGGCTTGAAGAGGCCATGGTTCATGCGGGCTATAAGTCCCATGAACTAAGTTCTTCTTTGTGTCTCTGATTCTCTTCATTTTTTTTTTCTCCAAATAAGCAGAGACCAATAGTTGTATATTAGATGGCTGCTTGCAAGCTTTTAAGAACCCAGACGCTAATCATCAAACGAGGCTGTAGAACGTTACCTTTATGTAAAACCAATTGATTGAGTTATCCCAGGGGACTATGGTCCTACGTCTTTTAACTCATTAACCAATTCCACACGGTGTTTAGATATGTCTAAGAAGTCTCTGTAAATGTGTCCCCTATGTACTTTATTACATATATGAATATAAGACAGAGAATCCCCAGGCCACTTAGGTCAGCTTTAACCTTGTATGTAACCGAAGCTGCAAATAGCTGATACGGGACAATTGCCAACAGACCAAATACATCCTGGAACAGTGAGTCAAGGCAACCTAACAAAAAGCATTCAGATTTTCTCAAAGCTTTTTTTTGTTTGTTTGTTTTCCACAGCAACCAGATGGAACCAGCCCCAGGGACATGCACAGAACATCCACCTCTGACTGCTATGTGACCTTCCACCGGGGGCTACAGAGAGCTACTGTCACATCCAGGCAATTGAACCTGGGGAGCGAGAGACTGCGCAGGTGCAGCACCCCATAATAAGTCCTGCTATGAATCCCAGAAGCCCCTGGGACAGGAGCCATCTTAAAGCCATCTTAGAAAGCTGCTGTAAGTGCACCATAGTTAACATATCCCTGCCTAGACAGGCCACGCCGTGGAAAACCTCGCCTATACCTATGAATAAACATAAATCTTTTCCCACTCAAAAACTTTTAAAAACTCATGCAACTTCTTAGGTCTGAGAGACGGGGGTAAGCGTTGCCTAGGCCTTCCTTGTCTCTGCTTGCAAGCCTCTTTAATAAAGCTTTGCTCGTGTGGAAAAATTCTCCGTGCCTTACCTGTTCATTCTTGACCAGTGAGAGGCAAGAACCTTCTTCAATTAAAGCCAGAGGCACTGACAACAAATACATATGCAATACACTCAAACATTTTATATATATGTATATATATATATATGTCTACAGATACCCTTATACCTGCACATGTCTCCCTACACACATATGATATATGCATACATATATACTATTAACTACACTTATCTTTTAAGTTGTCGTTACTGCTGCTTTCATCTCTGTAACGGCTAATGATTGTGAACATCTTTTCATGGGTTAATCACCTGAATGTCCTCTTTTGTGAAGAACTAACCATTATTTTAACACAAATGTTTTCACCTGTTAGAAACAGTATATGCCACTATTATACAGAGAAAAATGTATACAAAAGTTGGTTATGAAAGTTGTATGTATGTTATATAAAATAGATGCAAGATATGTGTTATCAGAAGAAACCCTGGTGGCGCAGTGGTTAAGCACTTGGCTGCTAATAGAAAGGTCAGAGGTTCAAACCCACCAGTTGCTCCACAGAGAAAAGAGGTGTCAGTTGGCATCCTTAAAGATTACAGCCTTGGGAGCCCTATCGGGCAGCTCTCCTCTGACTATGGGGTCGCTCTGAGTTGGAGTAGACCGAATGGCAATGAATCTTTTGGTTTGGCATATGTTATCTATACATATATGTGCCACATTTAATTTTAATCTATAAGAAAAACCCGAACCCTTGCTGTGGAGTTGATTCCAACTCATAGTGGCCTTATAGGACAGAGAAGAACTGCCCTGTCATGGATTGAATTATGTCCTCCCAAAAATGTATGTATCAACTTGGTTAGGCCGCAGTCCCCAGTATCGTGTGGCTATCCTTTATTTTGTGATTGTAATTTTATGCTAAAAAGGATTAGAGTGGGATTGTAACACCACCCTTACTCAGGTAACCTCCCTAATCCAACTTAAAGGGAATTTCCCTGGGGTGGGGCCTGCACCACCTTTCATCTCTTAAGAAAAAAAAGTGAAGGAAGCAGAGAGTTGGGGACCTCATACCACCAAGAAGGCAGCACCAGGAGCAGAGTGCATCCTTTGGACCCAGGGTCCCTGAGCCTGAGAAACTTCTCAGCCAGGGGAAGATTGAGGACAAGGACCTTCCTCCAGAGCTGACAAAGAGAGACAGTTTTCCTTGGAGCTGACACCCTGAATTTGGACTTGTAACCTGTTAGACTGTGAGAGAATAAATTTCTCTTTATTAAAACCATCCACTTGTGGTATTTCTGTTATAGCAGTACTAGATGACTAAGACATGCCCCAGTCATTCTAAGGAGTGGCTGATGGATTTGAGATGTCAACCTTCCTGTTTAGCAGCCAAGCTCTTAACTATTGTGCCACCAGGGCTCCCATTTAATCTATTGCATATATTAAATTACTTAAAGTATTCTGATTAAAGTGCTAAGTTTTAATGTACCACTAAATATATTTATTTGCAAGTGTATGCAGTGTGGTGCAGAAGCAAATTTAGCTTTTTGAATAAGTACTCATGAAATAGAAGGAAAAAAAAAGGGAGGGATTTAAACTAAGGATCACAGGAGCCCTGATGGTGCAGTGGTTAAGCCCTGGGCTGCTAACCGAAAGGTCAGCAGTTAGAACATACCAGTCGCTCCATGGAAGAAAGATGTGACAGTCTGTTTCCATAAAAAACTTACAGCCTTGGAAGCCTTATGGGGCAGTTCTACTGTGTCCTATATGGTTGCTATGAGTCAGAATCAACCCATCAACAACAGGTTTTGGAAGCTAAGGATTAGGAGATCTGGAATCAAGAACAAACTCAACTATATTTTTGCATTTTATAAAGTGGCTTCCTTACTCTGCGTATGTGACAACAGATTATAATACTCCCTTGACTTTTATTTTCAAGATAATTGGTCTTTTGATTTTATATGCTATTTCACATAACAATGATTGTGAATACGGCACAGGACCGAGCAGCGTTTTATTCTGTCGTATATAGGATTGCTACGAATCAGACCTGACTTGAGGCACCCAACGACAACAACAACAACAATTATGTCTTTATCACTGACTGTTAGCCCTGGTGACAAATCTGTTAAGCACTTGGCTGCTAACCGAAAGCTTGGCAGTCTGAACTCACCCAGTAGCTTCATGGGAGAAAGACTAGGCTATCTGCTTTCGTAAAGATTACAGCCAAGAAAACCCTATGAGGCAGCTCTAGTCTGTCACATGGAATCACCATGAGTTGAAAATCAACTCAAGGGCATCTAACGACACTAACGTTAGAACACAAACTGATTTCTATTTGGAGTTGTGGTAATAGGGCAAATTCTTTTAAGACGCTCTAAGTTGTAAGCGCCATCAATACAGTAAGTTTTGTTTATAAAAATCAAAATCATGTTTTGAACAAGGATTATACATTAAAATGTATAGAACAGAGGTTTACAATTATTGCTGTTAAAAAAAGCTATATTTATAATAGATGGATTGATACAATGGCTGCAACTATGGGCTCAAGCATAGCAACGATTGTGAGGATGTCTCGGGACTGGGCAGTGTTTCATTCTGTTGTACATAGGGTCGCTGTGAGTGGGAACTACTCGATGACATCTCACAACAACAATAAGATATTTGTAAGAATCATTCATTATGTTCTGGAATTGAATTGGAATTTGCTTAAAATTACTCAGTTGTAAGAAGTTGGCTTAAGACAGGCCCACAGGAAGTCAAATGCAAATTTCAGAACAATAAACACACATTTTTAGAAAAATGAAAGTTTTTAGCAAAAATGAAAGTTTTTAGCTATTTGACCTTAAATTACAGGACATCACCTCTTCTAAAGCAGAAAGTGCAGGCACAGGAGCTCTGATAAGTATTTACAAACAGCAAAGAACACAGGTTGTCTTCTTCATCATACATAAATAAGTGATATAGGGTATGTTGCTAAGTTGGGGCCCGTATACACTACTTATCCTGGCAATGTGCCTTCTTGTCTTACCTACAGCTGTATTTTCAGATGGAGATGGAAGACCTCAAAGAAAAGTGAAAGAGAATAGTGTAGACCGCATGGTTTCTATTCCCTAACCAGGTCCTTAATACTATATTTCAGCCTTTACACTTAAATAAGTGAATGCTAAAAAGTAGAAAGTCACGTTTTAAGAGGGATTTGGTAAGACCTTTGGCATGGGATAATGTCCAGAGTGTGATGGAGTTGCCTTGTAGAGGTTTGGTGTTGCCTTGTACAGGCTGTGGCCCAAGCAAAGCTGCATCAGGGCCCCCTTGATTAAGTGAGTAAGGGAGTAGTTAGAAGGCTGTCATCCTTGCATGGAAGCCTTGGCACAAGGATAATGTGAACGTTTTGGAGGATCCAGAGACACTACCATTGGTATGGAGTATGTTGTGATCATAGCTGGGAGAGTAAGGCTTTTGCTTGAAGCTTCACTTGTTGTGGACAATCACAAGTAGAGGCCAGACCAGGAGAGGAACAATAGGATGTATGTATTGTGGACCTCAAGCTGAGAGACCAGTCTATAGGCATATGTTAAGGTACTGTTTGGGTACTTCCGGTAATAAGAAGAGGGCACTTAAAGGACAATGAACTAACCAAAATTAAACTACAGAGAGCTGCCATGCCATTATAAATTGTTTTTAAAGTAAAAGTGAAGTTATGTCATAGTCATGCCTGAGAGAGACTTGGAACTTGAGTTGTAGATCGTATTTTGTTCCATTTAATTGTGTAAGTTGAGTCATTCTAAGTAAAGTCGTTTATTTATTTGTTTTTAGAAAATTCTGATTTAAATAGCATCCTCTCAGATGAATATTACTTGTTTCCTACTGCTATAGACAAAATAGCCATACTTGTAGGGGAAAAAAAAAAAATCTAGACAGTTGACCCTGTCGCTTCATTTAAAGAAGTCTTAGTTGTTTTTTTTTTTTTTTTTTTTCTGAGTGTAACCTGAGCTAAAAAAGGAACTCTCTTTTTGCTAGAGAAGCAACAACCAGACCAGAATTAAGGGAAACTGGAAATCGTTTTACAGAGAATTAAGCCTTGCCTTGCAGAAATGCCTTTTTGTTTAAGAATTGAACAATCTTAAACAGGTCTGTTTTTCACTGAGTTTTCTCTGTGTGTTTAGCGTACTCTTTACATCCCCAAGAGCGAGATTTAGCATTAGAAGTTTCTGAACTTAATTTCACTAAAACATTTGTTTTTGAAGTAAGACTAATATGTTGTAGAACCAGGGTTCTATGGCCCAAAGTTAGGAAAATGATGTGTTTCAAATCCCTAAGCATCATTCTCCAGAGAAACTTCTAAAGTTTATCGTAAGAGGTAAAGCTAATGCAGCAATAATCTGCAAATGTATTAAATGAACCTAGAACAGCCAGCAGCCAAATCCTCTCTCTGTGTTGAAGAATCAGCCTGTAGAATGAAAGGAAGGATCAAGAATCAGAGGTAGAGAGAATCTGTGATGGTCAAGTCTCGTCTCAATTTATGGGCTTGTATGGGAAATTCTTAAAATGGTTCTATACATTGCTAGTTCAAATTTCTATATCAAAAACCGGAAATTTTTTGGCCACCACTAATGATTTAATTTTCCTAATATATGTTCCTTCTGTTTCCAACTCATTGTTTCCACCATTGACTCTCTTTTAATTCACATTGTTTGTTGATAATAATTTCAATTGTTAGAATGCTTTTTCTTAAATGTTTAAGAATGATGCCCACTGAGAGTTTGGTATCTTAGAGTTCAGGATGTATTCCAACAAAATACAATAAATTAATTTTATATTTATCAATAAATAAAATCCCAAATATTATCGGTTCTGAGAGGCACATTTTTCACACTAAATGTATTCAAAATTGGGATACATCTCACAATTCATGGCATCGTACAATTGCTTTGACCCAGTGGCAGTCAAGATACAGTTGTATCTGTGCATATGTGAATATCAAAACAATCTAAATCAAAACATTCAAACTTTGTTTCAATGGTTCAGAAAAAAATTATATAGTTAATAATGAGCTGTCTTTTAACACATAGGAAGCAATCATTGTGCAGAAGACATGAATCAGATATGTTAAAGTAGGAATCAAAAGAAGACTAAACCCAATAAACCAACCCATTACTGTAGAGTTGATTCTGACTCAGCAACCTATAGGACAGAGTAGAACTGCTCTATAGGGTTTCCAAGGAGCAGCTGGTGCATTTGAACTACTGACCTTTTGGTTAGCAGCCAAGCTCTTCACCACTGTGCTACCCGGTCTCGAAAAGAAGATTACATCTACAAATACGCAAAGCTATCTTAAGAGCTCAAAGTCAATAGTTTTCAGTCATTTTATGGCTTATTTTCAAGAAATGCTGATTCACAATGACCTTGATGGCATTCAGGATGGCTTTGTGTAGAAAAATACAGACATGAAGGCCATGAGTTAAAAAGCTATGTAGAACTTTGGGCTTAGAAAGTGAGAGTTTTAGGGAACTCTTCACCAATTTATTTTGCTTATACTGCCTTTTTAATGTATGTGCAAAATAACGTATGCTACATATGTACCTAATTAAGTTGAAAATAGTTCTTTCAGAAAATAAAAATGCAATTATGTGAGATAAAAGAGATTGCATCATGATTTACTTATAGGACTTTCAAAATTTGTTTTAGTTATATGTAAAATCAGTTTGGCCACTGAAATTCACTACGGATTAGAATCAATGAAATACACAAAATCAGAATAAAAATCAATGCTGTTTTTATTTTTAGTAAAGCAAGCAATATTTTAAGATAACTAGTTTTCTTAGTTCTTGGAAATTAGTCTAAGTGAGAAAATATTTTATAAAACATACAAAAATACATCAAATATTTTAATATAGACTATTATAAGCTTTTTATTATAAGCTGGATACAGCTTTTTTTTTTTTTTCTTTTCTATTTAATACAGAAATTAAATGCAACCTCAATCATCTTCCCCCCCAAATTTTTCTGGAATCCATAAAATTATTATGAAATTATAAAATTCATATGCAAAAGTAAATACTCAAAAATAGCTAATAACTCAAACAAAAAAACCCAGTGCCGTCGAGTCGATTACAATTTTTAAAAAGAATGACCATGTCCAACCAGATATAAAAATATGACTTTAACATGAAAAAAAATAAGACCACCTTTCTGAGATAAAATGTGTTTATATTGATGTCTCATATCATTTTCAAAAAATGTTTCTAAACTCTCCATATTACAAAAAAAAACTGTATTATCAATAAATACAGAATGCTAAGTTTGTATTTTGGGGGCAGGACAAAACAAGTTGGTTCCAACTCATAGCAACCTTATGTACAACAAACACTGTCCTGTCCTGCACCATCTTCACAATCGTTGCAATCCTTGAGCCCATTCTTGCAGTCACTGTGTCAGTTCATCTCCTTGAGGGCCTTCCTCTTTTTTCGCTGACCCTCTAACAAGCATGATGTCCTTCAGGAACTGATTCCTCCTGATAATATGTCCAAAGCATGTGAGACGTAGTCTCACCACACTTTCTTTTAAGGAGCATTTTTGTTGTACTTTTTCCAAGGCAGAATTGTTCATTCTTTTGGCAATCCATGCTATATTCAATATCCTTTGCCAACACCACAGTTCAAAGGCATCAATTCTTCTTTGGTCTTCTTTATTCATTGTCCAGTTTTCGCATGCTTATGAGGTGAGTAAAAACACCATGGCTTGGGTCAGGTGCACCTTAATCCTCAAGGTGACATCTTTGCCTTTCAATGCTTTAAAGAGATCTTTTGTAGCAGATTTGCCCAATGCAAAGGATCTTTTGATTTCTTGACTGCTGCTTCCATGGGTTTTGATCGCAAATCCAAGTAAAGTAAAATCCTTGACAACTTCAATCTTTTCTCCCTTTATCACGATGTTTATTCGTGTAGTTGTGAGGATTTTTATTTTCTTTTTGTTGAAGTGTAATCCATACTGAAGGCTGTGGTCTTTGATCTTCATCAGTAAGTACTTCAAGTCCTCTTGGCTTTCAGCAAGCAAGATTGTTCCATCTGCATAAAGCAGGTTGTTAATGCATCTTCCGCCAATCTTGATGCTCTGTTCTTCTTAATGGTCCAGCTTCTCAGATTATTTGCTCAACATACAGATCGAATAGGTATAATGAAAGAATACAACCCTGGTGCACACCTTTCCTGACTTTAAACCACACAGTATCCCTTTGTTCTGTTCCAATGGCTGCCTCTTGATCTGTGAACGGGTTCCTCATGAGCACGATTAACTGTTCTGGAATTCCCATTCTTTGCAATGGTATTCAAAATTTGTTATGACCCATACAGTTGAATGCCTTTGCATAGTTAATAAAACACAGGCAAACATCTTTATGGCATTCTCTGCTTTCAGCCAGGATCCATCTGACATCAGCAATGATATCCCTGATTCCAAGTCCTCTTCTGATTCTGGCTTGAATTTCTGGCAGTACCCTGTCAAAAAGGAAACCCTGGTGGCGTAGAGGTTAGTGCTACAGATGCCAACCAAAGGGTTGGCAGTTCAAATCACCAGGTGCTCCTTGGAAACTCTATGGGGCAGTCCTACTCTCTCCTATAGGGTCGCTATAGGGTTGCTATGAGTCGGAATCGACTCAACTGCACTGGGTCTGGGTTTACCCTGTCGATATACTACTACAACCACCTTTGAATGATCTTCAGCAGAATTTTGCTTGTGTGTGGTATTAGTGATACTGTTAGATAATTTTCACGTTCTGTTGGGTCACCTTTCTTGGAAATAGGCATAAATATGAATCTCCTCCATTTGGTTGGCCAGGTAGTTGGTCTTCCAAATTTCTTGGCATAGTTGAGTGAGCACTGTCAGTGCTGCATCTGTTTGTTGAAACATCTCAATTTGTATTTTGTCAGTTCCTGGAACCTTGTTTTTTGCCAATGCCTTCAGTGCAGCTTGGACTTCTTCCTTCAGTACCATTAGTTCTTGATCATATGCTACCTTCTGAAATGGTTAAATGTCAAACAATTCTTTTTGGTATAGGGACTCTGTGTATTCCTTCCACCATCTTTCGACGTCTTCTGTGTCGTTCAGTATTATGTCCATAGAAACCTTTACTGTTGCAACTCAAGGCCTGAATTATTTCTTCAGTTCTTTCAGCTTAAGAAATGCCAGGGGCCAACTGCAGCACAAACCATCAATTGCTCATTTGCAAGTTCAAGCTGAAGCTGAGGAAAATTAAAACTAGTCCATGAGAGCCAAAGTACGACATTTAGTATATCTCATCTGAATTTAGAGACCATTTCAAGAATAGATTAGACTCTTCAAACACTAATGACCAAAGACCAGACAAGCTGTAGAATAACATCAAGGACATCATACATGAAGGAAGCAAGAGGTCAATAAAAAGGCAGAAAAGAAAAAAAAGACCAAAATTGATGTCAGTAGGACTCTGAAACTTGCTATTGAATGTCGAGTAGCTAAAGCAAAAGGAAGAAATGATAAGTAAAAGAGCTGAACAGAAGATTTCAAAGGGTGGCTTGAGAAGACAAAGTAAAGTGCTATAATGACATGTGCACAGAGCTTGAAATAGAAAACCAAAAGGGAAGAACATGCTTGGCATTTCTCAAGCTGAAAGAAATAAAGAACAGATTGAATAAGCATAGTGAAAGAATGCAACCCTCAGGCACACTCTATTTCCTACTATCATTGAATACCATGTCTGAGACTTGGATAAGTTCTGGGAACTGCACAAAGGAACATGATATTTTAGTGGAGCAGTTGCCCTTAGCCTCCTGATGATCCATTCTTGATTTATTTTGATTATATAAATTATTAGTTTGCAAGTCCTTATATCTTGGCTCTGTGAACACCATGTTCTTTTAATCATCTCTATAGCTCTTTGTTATTCATAAGGTTTTCACTGGCTATTGCTTTTTCAGAAGTAGACTGCTGGGTCCTTCTTCCTAGTCTATGTTAGTCTGGAAGCTCAGCTGAAACCTGTCCTCCATGGGTGACCCTGCTGGTATCTGAATACTGGAGGCATAGCTTCCAGCATCACAGCAACACGCAAGCCCCCACAGTACAACAAACTGACAGACACCTCAACATAAAGAAAACAAAAATCCTCACAACTGGACCAATGAGCAACATCATGATAAACAGAGAAAAGATTGAAGTTGTCAAGGATTTCATTTTACTTGGATCCACAATCAACAGCCATGGAAGCAGCAGTCGAGAAATCAAAAGACACATTGCATTGGGTAAATCTGCTGCAAAGGACCTCTTTAAAGTGTTGAAGAGCAAAGATGACACCTTGAAGACTAAGATGCTCCTGACCCAAGCCATGGTATTTTCAATCGCATCCTATGTGTGTGAAAGCTGGGCAATAAATAAGGAAGACCAAAGAAGAATTGATGCCTTTGAATTGTGGTGTTGGCAAAGAATATTGAATATACCATGGACTGCCAAAAGAATGAACAAATCTGTCTTAGAAGAAGTACAGCCAGAATGCTGCTTAGAGGCAAGGATGGCGAGGTTGTGTCTTACATACTTTGGACATGGTGTCCGGAGGGATCAGTCCCTGCAGAAGGACATCATACTTGGCAGAGTACAGGGTCAGTGGAGAAGAGGAAGACCCTCAACAAGGTGGATTGACACAGTAGCTGCAACAATGAGCTCAAGCATAACAACGATTGTAAGGATGGCTCAGGACCGGGCAGTGTTTCGTTCCGTTGTGCGTAGGGTCGCTATGAGTTGGAACCAACTCCACGGCACCTAACAACAACATCAACAACATAACTCTTTGCAATTTTGGCCCCAATGGCTGTCATTCAGATTTTTTGCTTGATGAAGTAATTGTGCTCACCCAATCCTAGAGGCTTAGCTCTTCCTTCTTACCTCTATTATTTGAGTATCCAGTGATCTTCATTGCTGTCAGAAAGCCTTGTTCTAAGCCAGTTTTTGTACTCTCTTTCCTGCCTGACAGAGGACTGCCACCATTGAACTTCTGAACAATGCCAATGCCCCTCTCACCAACATGTTCATTATTGCCATTGTAAATAAATAATCCTCTGGACTCGCTAATAGAGCACTATTGGCTAGTGAGTTTTTCTGTCTTTTATAATATTTACAATTCTTCATGCCCACTTCCCTGAACCCTTTTTATCCTTTTCTCCACCATCTGGCATGTTTTGGCTTTTCTACTTTGATGAGAGTTTTATGCTCCCCTAGCTTCCAAGAGCCACCCAAGAGGTCTTCCCAGGGTGTTAATTTCTTTATCATGGGAGAATACTTTCATATTTGTGACCTCTCCCTTATCCAACTTCATGTTCTACTGCCCTTGATCCTCAGGTTCCATATTCTCAGGCACACTCCCCAGCTCCTGCCCTTACATATCAGGCAGATTCTGTGGCTCCATTGGTACAATCCCTCTCTTTCTCTAACTGTATCAGCCATCCCCAGTTTGTGTTGGGATTTGACCCTTGTTATTTATCCAGTGCCTTGATAGGAGATAAGACTAAAACCTGAGGGAAATAAGCATTGTTTTGTAAGTTCCTTGCTCCATCTGAAGCCCTTCCATGGTGTTCAGTCAAAGACAAGGACTACATTCCAACAAAATGGAAGTAGACCATTGTTGTAAACTCAGCTCCTTCAGGGGTTCTGGGAGTTTAAGATGATCACTTTTTTTTTTTCAATCCAGGCAGTCTGTTCCTAGGTATCAGAGTTCCATTCATTCTTCCAGCTCAGTGTAAGAGACCTGGTGAAGCTAAAATTCAACTTTTTCTGAAGCTCCCCACTCTTACATTTCACTTCAGAGTCTGATCTTCTACTTTGCTTTCTACCTGCGGAAGAGTAGGGTTTCTTTAAATATTGTTAATGATGCCTGATGAATTTCATATTTTTCTTTGAATTTGTTGTTAATCACCCTGGCTGCTATTATCTCTCTTTATCAAATGGTTTTCAGTAACAACTACCAAATTCCATCATCCACGTAGTTATCATTTCCGTCATCCCTCTCTAGCACCAGAAATATTGCACGAGCCAAACATTGTGTGCCCATTGCACTGATAGCCCATCCCAGTTTACCACCAGCAGTAGTTTTAACAATTGTACTTCCAAGCCTGCCAAGTTTATCTACCACGGGTAATGGTGCATTACTAGACAGCCAGAAGTGATCCATCCTCAATATCCCCTTTATATGTATTTTTTTAATAATTTATTTTGTTTTTGTTGTTGAGAATATACACAGCAGAATTTACATAATTCCAACAATTTCTACATGTATAATTCAGTGACATTGATTACATTCAAGTCATGCAACCATTCTCATCTTCCTTTTCCGAATTGCTCCTCCACAATTAACATCCTTTTAGAAACCGCTTTTCATAAAACCTTCTTGGTAGCAAATATCTTATTATGGGGTATTGGAAACAGATTCTGAAAAAAAATAACTGTATGCAGAAGTCTATTGGGGTGAGGACTCAGGAGGTATACCTATAGGCAAGACAGTTTGAGCAGAAAAGCTGGTGTGCAATGCACTTGCAACTGAGGGCTCAGTTGATCTCATGGGGAGCTCTGGAACTACAATAGCAAAGTGTCTGTGACTTCATATCTTTCTAGCAGTCTTGGCCGTATGATGTCCCCTCAGAGTGGTATAATTTAGGTGATGCTGTTCTGTGGACAAGGACAATTCAAAATGAGGGGCACAGCTGTGAACTTTCAGCATAACACATGCAATCACAGACGAATAAAGGTATCAGTCCAGAGAAGTGACACGAATGTATCCATACCTTACTGGAGATTTTTTTTTTCCTGTTTTATAGGGCTATTGTCACTCTCTGAATTATCTTTCCTAGCCCAAATTATACATCCTACAATAATGTAAAATTTAACAAGCAATAATAACCTTAAATAATAGCCCTTTATAACTTCCATTGCAATGTAATTTCCTAAACCATATACTTTTTACTAATAGGATCCAGGTGAAAATATTCACTCCAATATTCTTATCTTTGCTCCATACTGACTCTTGGCTTTCCATTTATAGACACCATCGCTTTAGATTAGAGGAACTCCATTTTTTTAATATATGAGGCCAGAGTTCTTAGTTTCTGTCTCACACTCCACATCTAACCTATTACTAATTCACTTTAGTCTACCTTCAAAATAATTGCACTTCTAACCTCTTCCAAGGCTAATACAGTGCTTCAAGCCATCATCGGCACTTACCTGGATTATTGCAATAACTTCGTAACACACTCTTCCGCATCTATGATTACACATGTGCATTCTAGTCTCAACAAAACATCAAGTCTTCCTTTGGAAACTTAAGGCAGATCATGTTAATACACTGATTAAAAGCCTGTGGGGGGCTTCCATTGTCATTGAGAGTGAATTGAAAGTTGTTACAATGGTCTACAAACCCAATATGATCTGCTCCCCACCCTGTAACTCTGACCTCCTTCCCTAACAATGTCCCCCACTCACTCCTCTCCAGCTACACGATTATCCTTGCTGTCTCTTCAACACAACAGGTATATTCTTGATTTACTACTTTAAACTGCATAGTCCTCTGCCTGGAATTCTATCCTTCCAGCTAGCCATCTGAGTAGCACCCTAACCTCCAATAAGCCTTACTCAAATATTACCTTAACAAGGAAGTCTACTGGTACTACTCAATTTAAACTTGAAATCCCCTATCTAGCATAACACATCTGATTTTCTTTGCCCTATTTTTTCACCAATTTCCCACATTCCATTTCACGTTATTACACATCGTATAATTGACTTGTTTATTTTCATTATTTATGATCTATTTTCCTCTGTTAGAACGTAACTTCTAATAGAGAAGCGATGGATGTTGTTTACTGATATATCCCAAGAACCTACATATTGTCGTGCACATAGTGTGCCTTCAACAGCTGTATTTAAGTAAGTAAATTTTCCACCTGATGGAATATTATCCCATTTTATGTCCTCTTTAAAAAAAAAAAAAAAAATTATTATCCTCCAACATTCTGGTTGAAGATTTTTTTCTCATATTTCAATCTTTCACTAATGTAAATCTGTAATGAATCAAAGTATCTGGGGATAGCACTTAGGAAAGAAAAAATTAATCTTCACAGGTGATTCTGCTGGTAACATCAAATTAACCAATTCTCTTTAGATTATGTATAATTCTGGGCTGATTCTCTTCTTAAATTGCTGTATTATACAAGATGACAAAGCACTTTGGAATTTTTGCAAAGGAAATAAACATACATGCTAGACAATAAAATCAGTAAACTGTCAATAGAAAGAAAGAAAATGCACAAAACTTTAAGCTAGAAAAGACTGGCCTCTGTACATTTTCTTTCTTAATACTTTGGTTACTGAGTTTTTACTATATATGTTTTCTATGGAATAACTCAATATATTGTGGTGGTGTGAATGGGGTAGGGCATACATTATTCTGTGCATAAAACAACAAGGAGTGACCCTTGTTGCCTTTCTTCAAGGAGTTCACAGTCTAGTGGAGGGAGATACTTTGGACAAAATTTTCCTGTGAATTGAATGATCTTATAATAAAAGCAGAAGTCTCTGGGTTAAACAACTCAAAGCCTGGGGAAAAAGCAGCCTAAGGCTGGGGGTTCGTAATCCACCCAGAGGTACCTTGCAAGAAAGACCTGATGAAAAATCAGTCATTGACAACACTATGGAGTTCAGGTCTACTCTAAAACACACGGCTTCCCCATGAGTTGGAGACAACTTGATGGCAACTGATTTGTCCGTTTTTAATAACAGAAACATATTCTATCTGTTCATAGAACAATGAAGGCTTTCTCCAAGGGTGTGAGACAAGACTAAACATCAAGAAAAAAAAATATATATATCACTATAACTGCATCTTAAGAAATGATTAAAATATATTTGTTAGAGGAAGGGACTAAAGACATTTTAGAAGAGAGCAAACCAGGGATACAATAATATTGATTATGGGAAGTTCAATACAGCTTGAAGATGGGATGCATACACTGGATACCAACGAGCATAGAAAGATGATAAGGGGAGTTTATTCCAGAATTATTCAATTTTGAAATGAATCTACTGTAAAACATCCTATGACCTCATTTCTTCTTACAGTTTTAGAAATAATATTAAAGGTAAAATTTTGGACATCTCTTAATTAAAAATCCTTTCCTTAGTAAACATATAATTATTTTTCCGAACAAAAGCTTAATAATTGCTGACAACTGTCAACCCAGCAGCATATTTCGGCTTTCTGTTTTTTTTTACTGTAGACAAGGAATGAAAGTAAGTTTGAGCAATGATTTTTCATGTAAAATTATACTTTTGTGCAAACTCAAATCCAGGAAAAAAATAACTTTGAATTGAAAAAATAAACAATATCACGAGGTTAGTTTCTACTCATTTACTATGAAAAACACATAGCATATTGCCCAAATATCAAGAGACATGCCATACAAGTATCAGTATATGAAAGCATGTGAGTACATTGGAGATTTTTGTACTTATTACAAAATTTGGAAGTAGGGAATATTTGCTAAGAAATGGACATAGTAACCTGAAAAAGTATTTTCACTGTAAAAGAGATATTAAAGATTAAAATTAATTTTTAGCTTCTCTCTCTTTCTCCTTCCCTCTTACCTCCCTCATTCCCTCCCTTTCTTTCTCTCTCTCTCTCCTGCCAGTCTAGTGTTAGAAGCATAGTGACATGTTGTTGTTACATGCCATCAAGTCAGCTTTGACTCATAGTGACCCCATGTGCAACAGAACAAAACACTGCCCTGTCCTGCTCCATCCTTAAAATTGTTGCTATGTTTGAGCCCATTGTTGAAGCCACTGTGTCAATCCATCTTGTTGGGGGTCTTCCTCTTTTTCCATGACCAAGCATGATTTCCTTCTCTAGGGAGTGGTCCCTCCTGATAACATGTCCAAAGTATGTAAGACAAACTCCTCTCACCATCCTCGCTTCTAAGGTGCATTCTGACTGTACTTCTTCTAAGACAGTTTTGTTCATTCTTCTGGCCCATCCCCATTGCTATTGAGTCAATTCCAATGCACATTGACCCTATAGGACAGAGTAGAATTGCCCCATAGGGTTTCTAAGGAGCGGCTGGTGGATTCAAACTGCCAAGCTTTTTGGTTAGCAGCCAACGCTCGTAATCACTGTGCCACCAGGGCTCCGTTCTTCTGGAAGTCCATGGTACAATCAGTATTCCTTGCCAACACCGTAATTGAAAGACATCAGCTCTTCAGTCTTCCTTGTTCCTTGTCCAGCTTTCATTGGACAAAATATATTACTACTGACAACATAGGGACATTTAAAAGTAGCACAGCAGTCTGTTCCTCAACATTGTTAGTAAGCTTAAATGCACTGTATTTTTTTAGATCAAATGGTTTTACCTTTTAAAACATTGTTGAAACTGAAAGAGCTTGTATTGAGCTCTTGTGGCTCACTAAAGTTTTTGGTATAAAAGTGATAGCAGCAATTGCTGGAGGGTAGCCACTGGGAATAGGAATAGAAACCTAAACAACACTACTTGATTTAGACTCTTAAAAAATGGTTTTGTAAGTTATCAAAAATATTTTAAAGCAGCTGGGGATATATTTTTATAGGTACCAAATCCTGTGCAAGAGAATCAGCTTAATCACGATCCAGAGGGAGGGGGAATACAGAGAAAGAACCATTGCCAAAGGCACAAAGGAGAGTAGCTTCTGGACATCTCACCTTGCTATTAGCAGAGGGAAACAGAAAATGGACGGTGACACAGTGATTTTCATCATAGACCCACACAGATACAGCAAAGTATGCAATTTAAAAAGATTCAGGCCCTTAAATAATCATCCCTGATTAATACTGCTTCATGCAGCTAGTTTGTCTGATATCCTATCACTTGAGTCCGCTATCCCCAGTCAACTCTATCTGTGAGCTTCAGATTAGGCAGTGAAGAAAAGAAAGCGTCCACTGTCATACATAATAAAGTAGGGAGTTGATTCTTTGAGCTTGATTCCTGGATTCCACCTCCTGGTACTTGGACTTAATGAGGATTCATTATAGCCAGTCTGCCCATGTGGACTTTTAATTTATTTTGATTTGGCAAGTGAAATAGACTGTGAGCCTTATGAAGTCCAGGCTTTTGTCTTTCTTCTTCTCAGCTCTATCCCTAGCACAGATGTGACATAGAGTGCTTGCTCAGTACATGATTGATGCGTGCCTAAATTCTGGATCTCTGGTATGCCTTTTAGCCACTAGGTTATTATTAATTTTTATTTGTCTGTAACTTGTATGAAAGGTATACAATAGCATCAAGTTGAATCCTTTTTCAAAAACAATTTTCTTTGATCTTTCAAGTAAATTTAAATATAAATGAAGCACTATTTTAGAAAAGAGAAGGCATTTTAAAATTGTACTGTGTACCTTAGTAATGAGTACTTTCTTCTAAAGAGTGATTTGAATCAAGTGATATTTGTAAAAAAAAAAAAAATTAAAAAGTCAGAAGGGAAAAAGTTCTGTTTTTTGTGTTATGAAGGATGAATGTGTGAGTGCAGGGGAAAAATGAGGAAGTGTGTGTGTGCGCGTGTGCACACGAATACAGTTTAATTAATTTAAAAAAAAAAAAAAACTGACTCCATTACAGCCCAACACATTCAAAGGCATAATTCTGTATAATGGGTGTTTACAGAAAATTAAAAAGTTGATGGTAACATTCTCATAGTTTTTGAATTTCAAGCAAATTTCTCAAACAACTTTCGAATGTTCCAGCTATGAACATTAACTGTTATCTTTCTTGGCCTATTGAAAATAAACTAACTCAATATAAAATATCTAAATTGGGGGGTACATTTTATTTCCTTTCTTAATGGTTGGTTTAACACAAGTAGTTAATTCATCAGTAAGATTGAAAACAATTTTCCATTGCATAGGTTTTGGGAATAATAAAGGAGAAAAATAAAACCAAGAACAAGTAAATATCTTAAGTTGGGCCAGCACAGTGTTAATATTCATTAAATATTATCATTAGGCATTATTATTACAGTCTATATTATTGCAATAACTTTTCTAGAAGGTAACACGTAATAGAACGGTCTCGTTTAGACTCTAGAAACAATATTTTTACAAGAATTTAAGGGTTTTCATGGAAAACAAAGCAGATAGGCTCTCTGGCCCCAGTGAACCACACCGGCCCTGGAAAGTGAAATTGACTTACTTCCCCATCTCTTACTTCTGCATGTCTCTCTTTTGGTCAGTCCTTTCCCTTTGGACATGAACTTCTTTAGCTCCCTATAACATGGCAACAAATATGGTTTATTCATAAATATTAAGTTTATATTACTTGTTCATTCTATGTCCCAATTTCAAGTTCTCAAATAAGAAACTCTGGCCCCATTTGGATAAAAAGTTTAGGCTTTGTTTAACAGCTATTGTGGCCTCCTGCTTTGAGTGTTTGTGGGGGTGTCCCTGGGTTGCACAAATGATTAATGGCTTGGCTGTCATTGGTGGTTTGAACCTACCCAGAGGCATCTTGGAAGAAAGGCCTAGAAATCATTCTGAAAGGTTACAGCCTTAAAAATCCTGTGAAGTGCAGTTCTACTCTGCACGCGTGGGGTTGCCATGAGTCAGAATAGACTCAACAGAATTTTTTGTTTTGTTTTGTTTTGGTTCCACGGATGAGATAGGCAGACCCCCATAAAGTACTCAAAGGCAAATGCCCTTCTACATTTGTAAAATAAAGACTGAAAACTAATGAGCTGCAAATATTCCGTCCTTCAAAATCTTTTTCTAGCCAAACACTGTACATTGTCATAGAAAAGTGTGATATTTATACATTTTTAAATTAATAATGAAGACATTTAAGAACAAAATTGAAATGAATATAACAATACAGTACCAATGTCATTTTGTCCCAATGACAGTAAGTCTTCCTTTCTTTCTTAATTCAATGTGTTTGTGTATTTCTATAATCTACTGGGAAACCATGGGGGTGTAGTGGTTAAGTGCTATGGCTACTAGCCAGAAGGTCTTTAGTTCAAATCCACCAGGTACTCCTTGGAAACTCTTTGAGGCAGTTCTACTCTGTCCTATAGGGTCACTATGAGTCGGAACCGACTCTACAGCAACGGGTTATGATCTACTGGCCAAGTCTCAAGACTTGATTTCAGATTATGAATGTGCCTTTGTCATCATCATTTATATCAGAGTATGGCAGTAAGTTGTTCTTTTTCTTTTTTCTGTCTCTATGAAAATGGAACATTTTATTTTTCCTATTAATTGCCCTATTAGTTTTGTTATTTTGAATTCACAGCTCATTTTTGCTCTCTTTCTTTCATTCGGTTCATGCAACAAAGTGACGGAAAAGAAATGCATCACATTTTTGCATCTGAAATATGATTAATCCTGCTATTTTCCCCAAGTCATTAAATACTCATTCATAAATTGGATTTTAAGGAAAAAATGAACAGCTCCTTAGAGTTTTTAATAAACCACATATTCTTCAAAATTTTAAAAAATCTCACTTGGAAACCGTATAATCACGCAGAAAAGGTGAACATATCAAATATATGAGCACTGGTAGTAGACAACAAAATTAAGCATTGCCTATTCAAAATGATTAAACTGGCATTATTATAAAAAAAGTGAGATTTAAAAAAAAGAAAAACTCTCAAATTTTCTTTATAGCTAAGACCTAGAGGGATAACATATATTATACATGGCAAAGAAATTAGAAGAGGACAAAGTAAACAGAAGTTACTGACCAGGTGATCATAAGTTGGTGTAAAAGCAAGAAAATACACACACACAAAAAAGGTTCAAATTCAATTTCAAAATCTGTTAAGTACATAAGATCTGCTGAGTGTGATAGATTGGATGAGGGTTTCTCAACCTCAGCACTGTGGATATTTTGAGATATAAAATTTTGTGCCACGGGTGACTGTCCTGTTTTGTTTATTGTAGGATGGTTAGCAACATTCCAGGTCTCTACTCATTAGATGCCAATAGTAATTCACTCATGTATTTAGACCAAAAATATATTTAGACATTTCTAAACGCCTTCTACAGATAGGATTATCCCATTTGGAACTACTGCTCCATATTAATTCCTAGACTAACTTCAGATGGTAAGCAAGCCTCAAATGTATTTAATATAAAACTGTGAAATTAATGTGTTAGGATTTGCAGAAAATAGGCAGGAGGTACAAGCCTTCAAAAAACATTATCGAGACAAAAAAATACCCAGATGACACGAAAAGAGAAGGTGGAGGAAAGGAGTGTGTTGTCTCATTAGGGGGAGAGCAATTAGGAGTATATAACAAGGTGTATATAAATGTTGGTATGAGAGACTGACTTGATTTGTGAACTTTCACTTAAAGCACAATAAAAATAATAAAAAAAAAAAGAGTTAGCAAAAAAAAACCCCAGATGTAAATTTATCATATAACTTTGAAGAACATCACAGTAAAAATTATCAAAATTTATATGAAAGTTTCCTCTAGCATATATGGAAAACTTCTGAAAAAAACTTGTAAATAAACCTTGAAAAAGAGGAACAATGATTTTTCCATTCATTAAATTAACCTGACAAGTATTCCCAGAAAGCGAATGCAAACTAGCCACACATTTTCTGCATTATCATCAATTTAGAAAGAGAAAATGACAAAATATACTTTAATTATATCAATTAACCACAAATTGAATGATGAGCTTCGCTTGAAACCATTTATTTTCTACTTTATAAAGAGGGCAGTGGTTAAACAATAATTATTATAATGACTTGAGAACCATGAAGTAGAGCTTGTTTATAATTACAACTCTGGACTTTAGAAAGTTTAATCGTTAAAAAAATTGTATGTCCAGAGATTTCATGTCTATGGACAAGCTTGGTTTGCTTTTAATTTCAAACTCCTTATTTGTGTTGCTTTTTTTTTTAATCTGAAGCAGACTAATTCTGACTCTACTTGGTAAAGAAGACACGCCACATTATTTAATACAATGTCTTGGAAGCACTGCCTTACCAATAAACACAAATAACCAACAGGGATTGAAGCTTTTACTGGCTTCAGATATCTGGTCTTCAAATAAACACTTTTTTTTTTTCCTTCTATGGGAATAAATATTTCTTAAAAAGGAAGACACAGGCCTAGTTTATTTGTCCATGAAATAGAAATAGTTATGGTGGCGTTAATATTACTGAGCAAAAAAACGAGAAAAACTGGAACTCCTTGTTTTATATATGATATTCATCAGCGAGGGAACAATTTTGAGAAAAGCTGTTAAAAAGGCAAGCTGTTTCTTTAACTGAAAAAATTAAGAGTCTGGAGAAACACAAAGAAATTTTCAAAAGAGCTTATATTCTATGCACTGATGTCTTTTTCCTTTATGAAACTCATATGCAACTGTGAAATTCTAAGTATATTTTTCTTTGGTAATGATATTTCACTACATATAAGTCTTTTGTTGAAACTACTGACGTAATTCAAAATTAATTATGACATGAAGAATTAATCAACAAATGAAAAGAGTGTTCAATATGTTCAATATATTGTTCTAGTTAACCTATAACTAACGACAGGAGAATACAGCTTGGGGGATCTTTGCTTGTCCTAGAACAAAAAGTATCAGTCAATTTTTTTATATTGTTCCTCTTGTTAGGTGCCAAAAAGGTGCTATAAGTCAGTTCCAACTTATAGCAACCCCCCATGCACACAGAACTAAACACAGCCCAATCCTGTGCCATTCTCACAATCATTGCTATGTTTGAGTTCCTTGTTACAGCCACTGTATCAATCCACCTCATTGAGAGTCTTCCTCTTTTTCACTGTCAACCAAGCATGATGTTCCTCTCTAGGGACTGGTCCCTCCTGATAACATATCTAAAGTACCTGAGATGAAGTCTCGCCATCCTTGTTTCTGAGGATTATTCTGGGTGTACTTATTCCAAGACAGATATATTCCTTCTTCTGGAAGCACATGGTATATTCAATATTCTTCACCAACATCATAATTCAAAGGCATTAATTCTTCTTTGGTCTTCCTTACTCATTGTCAAACTTTCACATGCATATGAGGCAATTGAATATTCTACTACTTGGGTCGGGCACACTTTAGTCTGAAAGGTGACATCTTTGCTTTTTAAAACTTTAGAGGTCTCTTGTAGGAGTTTTTTCCATTGCATACGTTGTTTGATTTCTTGACTGCTGCTTCCATGGGCGTTGACTGTGGATTCAAGCAAAATGAAATTCTTAGCAACTTCAGTGTTTTCTCCTTTTATCAGGATGTTGCTTATTGGTCAAGTTGTGAGGATTTTTGTGTTCTTTATATTAAGATGTTACCCACTCTGAAGGCTACAGTCTGTTCTTCATCAAGCCCTCTTCACTTTCAGCAACCAAAATTGTGTCATTTACATATCACAGGTTGTTAATGAGTCTTCCTCCAATCCTGTTGTCCTGTTTTTCTACATATAGTCTAGCTTCTTGGATTATTTTCTCAGCATATAAACCGGATACCAAAACAAGCAAACGCACCCATTGCCATTCAGTCAATTCTGACTCATAATGACCATATAGGTCAGAATAGAACTGCCTCATAAGATTTCCAAGGAGATGTTGGTGTACTTGAACTGCCCACCTTTTGGTTAGCAAAAAAGCTGTTAAACACTGTGCCACCAGAGCTCTATAGATTCAGTAAGTACGGTACAAAGATACAACCCTGACACACACGTTTCCTGATTTTTAAACTATGCAGCATCTGCATTTTTTGTTTGAACTACTGTTTCTTGGTTTGTGTACAAGTTCCCCACAAGCACAATTAAAAACCAAGAAAACAAACAAACCTGTTGTTGTCAAGTTGATTCCGACTTATAGCAACGCTACAGAACAGAGTATTCCTGGAATTCCCATTCTTAACAATGTTATCCATAATATGATTCACACAGTCGACTGTGTTTGCGTAGTCAATAAAAAAACAGTTAAACATCTTTCTGGTATTTTTTGCTTTCAGCCAAGATCCATCTGACATCAGCAATGATATCCCTTATTCCATGTCTTCTTCTGAATCCACCTTGAATTTCCAGCAGTCCCCTACTGATGTACTGCTGCAACAGCTTCTGAATGACCTTCAGAAAAATTTTATTGCACAAGATATTAAGGTTATTGTTCAATAATGTCTGTATTCTGTGGATCACCTTTCTTAGAAATGGGCACAGATATGGATCTCTTCCAGTTGGTTGGCCAGGTAGCTGTCTTCCAAATTTCTTGGCATAGATTAGTGAGCACGTCCAAGGCTGCATTTTTTCCATTAGTATTACATCAATTCTGGGAGCCTTGTCTTTCTTTCTCTGATGCCTTCAGAGCAGGTTATACTTCTTCTTTCAATACCATTGGTTCTTGATCATATGATACCTCCTGAAATGTTCAGCCATCAACCAATTCTTTTGTTATGGTGACTCTGTGTGTTCCTTTCAACTTCTTTTAGTGCTTCCTATATCATTCAATATTTGGCTTATAGAATCCTCCAAAATTGCAACTTGAGACTTGAATTTTTTCTTCAGTTGTTTCACCTTGAGAATAGCTGTCCGAGTCCTTTCCTTTTGATTTTCTAACTCCAGGTCTTTGTACATTTCATTATAATACTTTGTCTTCTCAAGACACCCTTTGAAATCTTCTATTCAGCTCTTTTACTGTCTCATTTCTTCCATTTGATTTAACTACTCTAAGTTAAAGAGAAAGTTCCAGACTGTCTTCTGACATCCATTTTGATCTTTTCTTTCATTCCTGTCTTTTTAATGACGCTTTGTTTTCTTCTTGTATGATATCCTTGGTGTCATCACAAAACTCATCTGTTCTTCGGTCATTAGTGCTCAATGCATCAAATCCATTCTTGAGATGGTTTCCAAATTCAGGCGGGATATACTCAAATTTGTATTTTGGTTCTTGTGGATTTGCTTTTTCTTCAGCTTCAGCTTGAGATTGATGGGCTATTCTGTAATTGGTCCCTGGCCTTCCTCTGACTGCTACCTTTGAGCTAGTCCATCATCTTTTTCCACAGAGGTAGTCGATTTGACTCCTGTGTATTCCATCCAGTGAAATCCACCTATCGTTCCTGTTTATGTTGCTGAAAAAAAGGTTTTGCTATGAATAAATCATTGATCTTGGAAAATTCTAGCATGTGCCTCAGGCATTATTCCTATCACCATGGCCATATTTTCCACCTACTGATCCTTCTTCGTTTCCACCTTTTGCATTCCAATCACTAATATTTATCAATGCCTCTTGATTGCATGTTTTATCAATTTCAGACTGCAGAAGTTTATAAAAATCTTCAACTTCTTCAAGGTTGGCACTAGGGTTGGTGAATAAATTTGAATTATTGTTGTATTAACTGAACTTTTTTGTAGCCATTTGTACATTATTCTATCCTCGATAACATTGTACTTCAGGGTAGACTTCGAAATATTCTTTTTGATGATGAATGTGGTGTCATTTCTCTTCAATTTCTTCATTCTCGTCATAGCATACTATATGGTTGTGCAATTTAAAATGGCCAGTACTAGTTCACTTTATCTCACTAATGCCTGGATATTGATCTTCATGCATCCCATTTCATTTTTGATGGCTTCCAATTTTCCTTGCTTCATGTTTTGTACATTCCATTTTCCAATTGCTAATGGGTATTCGCAGATTTTTTTTTTTCTGATTTTAATTCTGCCACATCAGCAAATGAAGGTCTCAAAAGTTTTATCCCATCCACATCATTAAGGTCAACTCTACTTTGGGGAGGCAGTCCTTTTCCAGCCATATTTTTAGTGACTTCCAACAAGAGGGGCTCATCTTCTGGTACTATGTTAGGCAATGTTCCACTGATATCCATAAAGTTTTCACTGGTCAATTTTTCAGAAGTAGACCACCAATTCCTTCTTCCTTGTCTGTTTCTATCTGGAAGCTCTGTTGAAAGCTGTCCACTATGGGTTACCCCGCTGGTATTTGAAATATTGGTGGCATAGCTACCAGCATCACAGCAACACAGAAGCCATCACAGCCCAACAAACTGACACACGAGTGATAGAAATTATTTATAGTTAGGAAGAAAGACATGTTCAGTTGACATTAAACCTGGGAGGGGTTCTTTTTCACCAAAAATTTAAGGACTATCAACCTTTCCCACATTTCTAGTACTACAAACATCAACCCTGTATATTTTAGATCAGACCTGAAAATGGTAAAGGAATATTCTGCAACAATATTCTGCAGTGGGCATTTTGAAAAGCATAAATTGAAAATTGTATCATGATCAAGAACTATGTCAAAAGAAAAGAGGAGTGTGTAGAGTTACCAAAATAAAATCCGTACTTAAAAGATGAAAGAATGGCAATGCCGAAAGATAGATTTCTCTGTAAATAATGTATTTTTTGAAGTCCCTGGGTGAAACAAATGGTTAAGCACTAAACTACTAGCCAAAAGGTTGACATTTGGAACTCAATGAGAGGTGTCTCTGACGGCAGGCATGGCAATCTTCTTCAGAAAGATCATAGCCTTAAAAATCCTATGGAGGAGTCCTATTCTGCACACAAAGCTTGCCAGGAGTTGGAATCTACTCAATGACAACTAATAACAGCAACAAATGCATTTTTAAAAAAAAAAAAAGAAAAGAAATGTTTTATAAAAATGGGGGGGAAGAAGAAAGGAAAAAGAGCCTATATGTTTTTTGAAGTAACTATTCCATGTTAAAATATGGGGCTCACAAAAAAGTATTTTGACAACAAGTTATCTGGAGGCAGAATAAGACAATGAAGAGGACCAACCAGCTTAGAGACATTCCTTAAGATACATTTGACTAAAGCTTACAACTGAAATACAGTGTACTAATTTCAGGTTTGATATTTTTGATAAACCCACAGACATACAGATGCACACAATATTATTTACACACACACACATCCTTAAGGTAAAAATGTATGTTGTTCTATGGTGAGGATTTACTAACATTTGATGCATTCATTGTCTGAAAAAATTACTAAATGAATATTTGAACTGAGTACACAAGTTGGGGAACTTTGCGAAGGAGTTCTCATGCGGTAGCACAAAGATAACATAATGGCTACTCATGGCATAGGTTGGCCATCGCTTTCACTGAGTGGATGGCTGGCAAGAACACTTTGACAGAGGGAATAAATTTTCTATTCATAAGGAGAATAGATATTTTCCTGACACATACTAAGGATTTAGGAAATGTTAATTTTCCATGAACATGATGACTAGGTAGTGAGTTGGAGTGAAATCTGAGCCAGCAAGGTTCAGGCAGTGGTTACTCTTCTTGCCAAATTACTTGGACCCTGTTCCTGGCTTAGACCTTCTAACATTTGGTCTGTCCTTTCCTTTTTTCTTCATCTCCTGAAGATCTATGACTTCCCTACATACATTTCTCACAAAAGCTCTTTGTGATCACTCAGAAAGAACATTAATCACTCATTAAAATTAGAGCCTAAAGTCACTATTAATAATAATAATAATAACAACAACAAAAAGTGTTTCCTCCTTCTGCATTAGGGGAATTAGTCTTCATATAACATATTTGGATATTCAGCATGCTCTCTGACATAGAGAAGCCACTCTCATAGTAAGATGAGTAGACTTGCTCTTTTGAATGTAGCAAAAGAAAAAAAAAAAGAATTCTGTATGAAAAGAAAATAGCTACTCACATTATACAGAAACATGAAGAAAACCATATTTTATCGTTAAATATAGATATCAAGAGGATAAATTGAAGAGAGAATAGGGAAACAGAGATGGTCAGGAGTCTATTACAATATTGCAAACTTTAGGTATTTGTGCCCCAAATTTGGCTAGTATCAATAGAAATACAAAGGAGAATTGGGTAGACTAAATTACAGTCTATGAGTACCCATTATGCACCAGACTGTGATGTCTGGATTTTCGTATTTATTTATTCTCCTATTTATTTTTCATTGTAATACTGCTAAGTAACTATTATTACCCTGGATACAAAGACAAAACAAGTTTCAAAAACATCAAGTAAAATGTAAAAAGTCATTAGTATATGTTAGAAACAGATTTTTTCTCTTCTCAAGATGGCTTCATAACAAAGATCATACTCTTTCTCTAAGCCAGAGGTTAACAACATTTTCCTATAAACAGCTAGATAGTAAATCTTTTAGGCTTTGTGAACCATAAAGTCTCTGTGGCAACTCCACCGTCATTTTAGTGTGGAAGCAGCTCTAGATAATGTATAATCAAATGAGTGTGGCTGTGATTCAATAAAATATGATTTACAAAACAGTATGTGAGCCAGATTTGGCCCATGTACTATAGTTTTCTGATCCCTACTGCAAACCATAATACAGCACACTTGGAGTAAACACTGCCTATTCCCCTTCAGATTCCTTTCATCAGCCCATTACAATCATCTCCCAGCTAATTGGTCACAGCTTTACCCATCCCTAGAGAATTGCCCATAATTGACGAAAGACTTCAACCTTTAAATTTCAAACGCACTATGAATACCATTATGGCAAAATTATTGTAAAATTACTGAAAACAGGAACAGAAGGAAAATTTTAAAAGGTACTTTATTATAAAGGACAGTTAATAAAATTAAAGGCTGACTTCTCGACAGAAATGATGAAAGTGAGAAGACAATAGAATAAACTGTTTTAATTATGAAAAGAAAATATATACCAACCTACCATTTTATACCCAGAGAAAATAACATTCGAAAAAGAAGGTAAAATAAGGAAGCATTAAGATAAAAACAAATCAAGATAATTAGTCACTGGGAAATCTTCGTCAAAAGAAATACTGAGAAGGTAGTATCTTAACAAGGATGTGAAGAAATCAGGAAGAGAGCTATGTTTATATTTTACAAGAACACTCTAGAAACAGGGATGAGCCTGTGCAAAGGATGTCAGGTGAGTTCAAAATTTAATGTTGTTAGAATAAAGTAAGCAGTAAGCAGTTGAGAGAACTTTTACTTTTAAAGAAATTTATAGTTTAATTACAAAATGATAAGAGGCCACAATTTTGACAGAGACTGTGCTAATGTTTTCCATAACTGTTATTTTGTTTAAGAAACTTTAGGGAGAAAGACTAAAGTTTGCATTGTATGAGACAAAGAGTATGAGACAAAAATCCCTGAGTTCAAGACCTGCTTCTGTCACTTGTTAGATGTTATTTTAGGAAAAACTCATAGTTTCTTTGTGCCTCAGTCTTCCAGTTGTAAAATAACAGTATCTACATCATAGGGTTCTTGTAAGAACTAAGTAAGTTAATAGATATAAAACAACTAGAGTTTGGCACATAACACTTGCAAAGAATGATGAGTTATGCCTATAGCATGCAGTAAGAAAAGTATTTTACTTTACTGAGCATGCATGTCAAGTACCTATCAATTGTTCTCCATAATATTGAATATCCACAGTGATAAGAGCCCAGAGAACAAATGATTGCACAGGTAGAGGAAAACTTGAATAGACAGAATCTTGTAATATTTTGGAGGCCTTTTCTTCCTACCCTCTTCTCACAAATGTGAATTTTGAGGTCAGAATATTAATCCATTGATTGAATAGATTACTGCTTTCTTGAAAATGTTCAAATATTAATTTCAGAAACACTGTGATAAGGGTGTCTATAATTTTTTTTAACATATGAATCAATATTCTCTAGTACAACCAAAGAGATAGGAATCAATACATATTAGTTTAATGTCAAATGAGACATGCAGTTTTAAAAAATAGGAAATTGCCTTCAGAGTAGAAAATAAAATGATTTATTCTGAAAGTGAAAGATCCTTTCAGAGTCTAAGTTATCCCTGGGTAATTGTCTTAGGTGAATTTTCAAGTTGTACTCACAGCTTTGAGCTATTGGATTATTATTTACTGTTCTTGTTTTTTACATTTATATTATTCATCTACTAAGATATTTTGTTATATTCACATGAAGCAGCACTTTCTTTTTTTACAGCCTATCCTCATCTTATAAATTTGTTCAATTTGCTAAATTTTTATGTAGTGCATTAATTGGTTATATAACCCACATTTTCCTTTAAGATATTTTTCATTTCAAATATTTATATATTTTACCTTATCATTATGACAGGGAATAGAATGGAGCTTTTCACTAATTGTAACTAACATCTTTAAAAAAAAAAAAAGTTAAAGTTCTACTTGTTAATTGGATCTATAATGAGTTTTCAACATTAGGGCCAGGTATCTTTCTCTAAAAATTACCAAGTTTTAAAATAAGGAACTAGAATATCACTAGCCACAAACTCAATACCCATTCTCTCTGTTTATATACAAAAGAGATGAAGAAGCAAAAGAGAAGATTAGTGCTAATTCTCTACTCTTACCCTGTTCCATTTATGTTTGGAAGTGGGTGCCCCCTATTCTATGTTGTTGTGTTGTCAGATTGCAAGGCCATAGGTTTGCTGATCTGCCCTTGTGCCTAAGAACTAGAGATAAATGTCAAGTTGAAAAGTAGGTACCAGAATATAGCAGAATGGACTCCCTCCATTTGATATATGAAGACCGGATTGGTATCCTCTGAAACAAACGAAACTAGCTCAGCTTGATCCCTCTTTAAAAAAAAAAAAAAAAGAAGTTAACATGGAGTCAATTGATAGCAACCTTATAGGACGGAATAGAACTACCTCATAGGGTTTCCAAGGCTGTAAATCTTTATGAACACAGACTGCTACATCCTTCTCCTGTAGAGCAGCTGGTGGGTTCAAAACACCAACCTTTAGGTTAGCAGACAAGCATTTAACAACTCTGCCGCCAAGGCTCCATTGATCATCTTACCCATACCTAACCCAAGAGGATAGTCTACTTGCACAAGGGACTCTAGGAGGAAGAGACAAAAGCTGTACAAAGGTGGCCACTTGTACCTAAAAATGGAGAAATGTTTGGAAGGTAGTAAGCTAAACCCAGATCAGGGAACTGAATGATAGGGAAGCTTTGTAAGTTCCCTCAAACAAATCACACCTGTTGTCCAAAAACTTTCAGCATTTGGATTTGTGTCTCACTGAGAACACTGACAGTCAATCAGCATTATCCAGGAATTCAGAAAGAAATTAACAAGGAGAAAATTAAAAATTCTTCCAGTTGAATAAAGACACTTTTTTTTTCTTTTTTATTGTACTTTAGATGAATGTTTACAGAGCAAACTAACTTCTCGTTAAACAGTTAGTACACACAATGTTTAATGACATTGGTTAACAACACCTTGACATGTCAACACTCTTCCTTCTCATCTTGGATTCCCTATTACCATCTTTCCTGTCCATTCCTGCCTTCTAGTCCTTGCCCCTGGATCTGTGAGCCCCTTTAGTCTCGTTTTGTTTTATGGGCCTGTCTAATCTTTGGCTGAAGGATGAACCTCGGGAGTGACTTCATTATTAATCTAAAAGTGTGTCCAGGGGCCATATTCTCAGGGCTTCTCCAGTCTCTGTCAGACTAGTAAGTCTGGTCTTTTTTTGTGAGTTTAGACTTTTGTTCTACATTTTCCTCCAGCTTTGTCCAAGACCCTCTATTGTGATCCCTGTCAGAGCGGTCAGTGGTGGTAGCTGGGCACCATCCAGTTGTACTAGACTCAGTATAGTGGAAGCCCTGGTAGCTGTGGTCCATTAGTCCTTTGGACTAATCTTTCCCATGTACCTTTAGTTTTCTTCATTCTCCCTTGCTCCTGAAGGGGTGAGACCAGTGGAGAATTTTAGATGTCCTCTCACAGACTTTTAAGACCCCAGCGCTACTCACCAAAGTAGAATGTAGAACACTTTATCTACTACTATGTTGTGGCAATTGAGCTAAATGTTCCCTGAAACCATGGTCCCCACAGTCCTCAGCCTAGCAATTCGGTCCCTCAAGGAGTTTGGATGTGTCTATGGAGCTGCCATCACCTTGCCTTGTACAAGTTGTGCTGGCTTCCCCAGCATTGTGTACTGTAAATAAAAACACTTTCATCCCATGAGCATCCCTCACATTTTCAGAGTAGGGGCAAGAGACTAAAGCACAAATAAAGGCAAATAATACATGTCTAAATATTAAGAAGTTATAAATCAAGCTAAGAAATTGTTAAATATTTTTTTCTTGATAATACTTCGTAATGATAAAATTTAAAAGTAAGTGTGAGGCTATGGATTCTATCAAAGACAACTAAGGTTAATTATTGCTGTGATTGTCTAATGTTTTAAAGATGGGCAAGTGATGCTTAAATAAGCAATAAAATAAACTATTTCATTCATGCTATGTGAAAGGAAGGATTTGACAAGTTAATTAGTGGGTTTTTTTTTTTTTTGAAGCATTTCCACCGTGCAAATATTACCTGAAATTGTAGTATTTATTGTATGATAATAATTCCAGAAGCAATGAATCCACAAAATTCCAGTGCTTTAGGATGGGTCACTTATTGTTTGGCCAATATTCAGCAGGAGTTTTGGAGAAGTGTTTCCGTGAGTTGCTTGTTGGAAGAGTAAATGTTCTCAAGTTCTGTAGTTATTCTTCTTTTTAGGTGTTCTCGAGTCCCTTCTCACTCACAGTGACCCTATGTACAACAGAACGAAACACTGCGTGGTCCTGCACCATCCTCAAAATCGTTGTTATGCTTGAACACGTTGTTGCAGCCACTGGTCAATCCATCTTGTTGAGGTTCTTCTACTTTTTCGGTGAACCTCTCTCTGCTTTACCAAGGATGATGTCCTCTTGCTGTGAATCAAATAGCTGCCTGTTTGTCTATGCATAGGTTCCTCATGAGCACACATAAGTGTTCTGGAGTTCCCACTCTTTGCAATGTTTTCTGTAATTATGATCTACAAAGTTGAATGCCTTTGCATAGTCAATAAAACACAGGTAAACGTCTTTCTGGTATTCTTTACTTTCAGCTTTGATCCACCTGACATCGGCAATGACATCCCCTGTTCCATGCCTCCTTTGGAACCTGGCTTGAACTTCTGGCAGTTCCCTGTTGATGTACTGCTGCAATTGCTAGTGAATGATCTTCAGCAAAATTTTACCCGCATGTGATATTAATGATATTGTTCTATAATTTCTGCATTTTGTTGGATCATCTTTCTTTAGAATGGGCACAAATATGGATCCCTTTCAGTCAGTTGTCCAGTTTTAAGTGCCTTTTGTATATTAGTCTTTTATCAGATTTGTGGTTTTCAAAGATTTTTTTCAGTCTGTGGACTGTCTTTTTGTTTTTTTTGTACTGTCTCTTGTGGTCTGGGCTATTTTAACTTCAATGAAATCTAGCTTTTCAATTTCTTTAATGCATTATGCTTTTGGTGTTGTATCTAAAAAGTTATAACCAAACACAAGATCACCTAAATCACCTCCTGATGCCTGTTATTTTACTTTCCCAAATCTTAGAGTGAAAAAAATGTCATTTCCGTTTTTATTAATATAGATGCTTAGTTTCTAACTTCAACTCTGAATAGTGTTGCATCTTCATAATATACACTTTGATCATGATTTGAAATCTGATTTCATAATATTTCTAATTTCAAAACTAGTAACTATAATTTATAATTTATGTCCTGATAGCTTACCAAATATCAGGCACATTTGAGGTCATTTTCCATGTGCCGACATCCCTAATTATCACAACCAATCAATGAGACTCAAATATAGTATTTTTTTTTTTTGTACTTAGTGTGTTGTTTTTTTTTTTTTTAGTGTGTAGTGGAGTATAGACCTTAGAATTTCATTTCCAAAGCCTATCCTTTTAATTGGAATGGAATACTGGTATCTCTTGGTTCATTTTGTTGTTGTTGTTAGGTGTTGTTGAATTGATTGTGACTCATAGTGACCCCACGTGACACAGCAGAACTTTCCCATAGGATTTTCTTAGCTGAGCACTGATTGGGAAGTGGTTAAGTGCTTGGATGCTAACTAAAAGTTTGGTGGTTTGAACCCACCAGGCACTCAGTGGTGGAAAAGACCTGGCTACCTGGTCTTGTAAAGATTACAGCCTTGGAAACCTAAGGCAGTTCTGCTCTATCATATAAGGTCACTATGACATGGAACCGACAGGCAGCATTTTTTTTTTTTTTTTTTTTAATTTTTGCTGGAGCAGATAGCCAGTTCTTTCTACAGCAGAACTGCTGAGCGGGTCCAAACATCCAACCGTTCTGTTAACAGCCAAGCGCTTAACCTTTCTACCACCAGGGCTCCTTATCCTGAGAAATGTGTATATTCATGATTTAGGTGAATTTGTACCCAACCCATTTATTTTACACTAGCGATTAGTTATTTGGCAAATAAATTTCTTCTTGTACATGTTTATTCAAGAACACAATTATGAAAATCACCTCCATTATAAATCATCCAAATTGATATTTATAATTAATTAAATCATATTTTTAAATCTCAAATGTTACTTTAAAGAGAAAGGAAACACCAAACTTTTATGGGCTTTAAATTGGAAGCAGCAATGGAAAAATATGTTATCACTATGTGACTAGACTCATGTTTTCTTACTGAAGCTGTAAATGTTTTTAATGGTAATATTTTAAGGGTAGTTATTAAAAAAAAAAAAATGTTCCTGGGCATTAATGACTCATTTCTATCACAGGAAGTTACATGAAAGACACCATGAAACGCCATTCAACCTCAATTTTCTTTTTTTTTTTCTCTGTGTTATCAGGTTTTCTTATTTCCACCCTCATTTTCTTTTGGGTATTTAATTGCCTATAACTTAGAGTCATTGTTATTCGACTACTCTCAGATAGCCTGGAATATGTGTGGCTCAAAAGATAATATTGTTTCAACTTGACAGGTTTAACATAGTGTAAATTAAAATATACACTGCAGCAGCCTTCCATTGGAGTATAAAATGGAATTCATTCATCATATAAAAATAATTATTATTGATAAAAATAATTTGTTTAACAAATGATTTTTAGATGTTGTGTTATGTGCCACTGAGTTGATTCTGTCTCATAGTGACCTTATATGATGGAATAGAACTTGCCCATGAGGTTACCTAAGCTGTAATGTTTAAGGAACCAATCGTCAGGTCTTTTCTCCCGCTGAGGAATGGGTGGGCTCTAACCACTGACCTTCCAGTTAGAAGCTTAGTGCTTAATCAGTGTGCATCCAAGGCTTCTTAAATTTCTAAATAGACCTATTCTCAGAAAAAGGGATGGTATCTTTTCTACTTTTATCATTGTTCATTTTGAACCGTGATTACTTACCTATTTAACTTTCTTTCTAACATAAAAGTCATCATTAATTGACCTTAAAATTTATTGTCAGGTGTTTATATACATAGGATATCATATGGTCAGCAATTTTAATTTTCCATCTGGTGGACTGTATGTGTGTCAGAATCTTGCAAGACTTTCACACGAGTTAGATTTCAGAATATTGGAGTAAAAAATAGTATTCATGCTGCTAAATAGCACAGGAGCTGCATTATGGCTTGTCTATGCCCATGTTTGGTTCAGTTTTTTTTTTTTTTTTTTCATTTACTTGTGTCCCTGATGGATGTCCTCCTTAGAAACCGGGGTAAATCCATGAACTCTTCACAACAATTTCCAGATCGATCAATTCCTACATGCTTATTCTGCAGAACAAAAGAAGGCCCTGTGCGTAGAGATTTTTCTTTCTCCTACATTTATGATATTTGATTGGAATCACTATTCCTAGATGGCACAGTCTTCTGAAAACAAAGCCCAGTCTTCTCTACTTTGAAGACCAGTGATTTCCATAAGACAAGATAAAAATGGGGACTAGTGTGGTTAAAAGTCTCATTTGCTTACATTTAGACAGAAAATCTCTCCTTTCCACCCACTTCCCTTATTTTACCTCTACGTGCTCATTCCATGGTCTTAATATCTACTTTTTTTAGAATTTTTCTGTCTAGCATTCTTCTTACTGTCTGGCATAAATCTAATAATATGACATTTTTCTTTCTCATTGCTGAAGATAGGGATCAGAGTCACCTGTAAATTTTCCACAATGAATTTTAGAATGATCAGAGGGCAGAGCAAAGAATTAAGTTCACCTTCAAACTTAAATTTCCTTTCATTCAGGATGCTAAATTGCTGCAAAGTTATTCCATCAGATTTGAATTTAGGAAAAAAAATATATATATATATATATATATAAATTTTCGTGGCTGAAAAGAAAACATAAGCAGATACTTAAAAGGACATGTCAAAGTTGAGAAGTAAGTATAATTTAGAATGAGAAATAGACTTTATGACGTCTCAGTTAAATGCCGTATTTCTTTCTTGTTCTCATTTGCTATGTAACTTTGGCTAAATAATTCAACCTGTAGTTTAATCACTTTATTGGCTAAGAAAGATACATAATGAGTATAAAAAATATTTATACATCTATGGTACGTTTCCACCATGTAACGAAACATCATCCATTTATATCTTCTTTAATCTTACTTAAAATTGTACATCTTTGTTCTATCAAAAGTAAAAAAAGAATTCCTCTTGCTATGAAATGACAGTGATTTGGTTATTCAGTTGTATCTTCAAGTAGGAAAAATGAGACTTAAGACTTTGAGAAAATTATTTGCCACTTACTTAAGCCCTATGTATACAAAATTAAGGTGGAAATTCACAAACAAGATCTCTCATATACATTGGAAATAATATATGACAAGTACATTCAGTACTTTTACTTTATTATCTTTTTACGGATTTTTTAAAATCTATTTCCTAGTCAGAGGTCATATAAATAATGTGATTCATGATGAGAAAAACGAAGAGTGAGCACAAAAGAAAAAGAGACAGAGTGTGAGCAAGCTTTGAAGTGGGCTGGGATATAGTCACAGGTTTCTAAAAAAAATAACTAAATGTGGCTTGGGGGAAGGCTTACTGTATAAAATGATAAGCTTTATTCAGGCATGATGTGCCTATTATGTACATATATAATTTCTTCTGACTTTTTGTATTTTCTTTAGGGATATAAAACTTATTTATTTTGATGTTTTCATTATATGTTGATCATATGGTCTCATTTCAAAAAAAAAAAAGAAGGATTCGGAAAGATATTTCATACACAATAACCTAATTAATCCAGTTGACATATCCTTGTTAAAATTGTGAGAATAAAATAGTGCAGAAAAATGTAATATTAAACTAAGGGATTTACATAATCTTGGGTACAGATTCCAGATTTAAAATGCCAACATCACATTTCGTAATTGAAAGCAAGGTACCTGTGTGAAGAATCATTTATTAAAACCAAACTACGATTTCAATAAAGCATTAGGATTTGCTGCATAGAGTGCCCCTTGGGCAGCACTCTGAAATAATAGCGAATTGCTATTCTAATCCACAATGGAACATTTTAATAAATGTGATAAATGACTCACAGAGAGCTTCAGATTTCAATGTCAGTAGAATTAGAATCAGGTAAAGGCTGGCCCCGTGTGATGGATGGTGAGGATTTTCTTGGTAAACACTTTGCAATGTCAGGACAATACCAGCTTATGGAACTCTCAGAGGCAAAATTGATGTCCATTTATCACCTTGCTGCTTGAGGGTAAAAATGTAGACAGAACACTAGTCTTACTTTGGCAGGTAATACACTCTCTTAAAATCTATAATCCTCCAAAACAATATGAAGCAAAGAAATTTAAAGACATGATGAATAAAAGTAAATTATTTACATCTAGAGATGTGAAATTACATTTGTAGCTTCAGTAGTGGAATAGATTGGAGAGGTCCATTACGATCAACAGGGCTAGAACTATTGACTTTTGCCTTTTTAAAAAATTTTTTCCCCTTATGTATCTATATTTTATAAGATATAAATGTATATGTGCGGCTTCTTTTTCTTTCCAAAGAGATCCATATCAGAAAATTACAATAAAAATTTCCTCTGGTCATGTTAAAGTAGAATACAGATTCAGGGTTAATCAGACTTTAATGAAATTTTTTAAAATTCAAGACACTATAGAATAGTGTATCATTGCACTCTAGGGTTCAAATTAAAAAACTGCCTATGTTTATTATTATCTCCAATGGTTTTCTTGAATATTCTTTTGGATGTTTCCAAGGAAACATGCATCTGATTCAGGCTTCAAGTTTTCTAAACTAACATCTCCTTCACTCTTCATCCAACAAGTAGATGTATTGCAAATGTATGTATCGATGCTGATATATACAAAGTTACTTTGGGCATCAATATTGTCCATCTGACTGAAACTTAACAAGAAGAACTCTAAAGGACTAAGTCAAAAATAGCCCCAATAAAGATAAAATAATCATTCCCATATTTATTTTCTTCATAAAATTTGGAACACTACAAATTTTAAAGACATTATGAGGAAATACATTCTAGAATCATAAATAAGTCACAGAACTTACCAGAAAAAAAAAAAAAAACTTTGAAATATGCTTAAACGTATCTATAGTTATCGAAATTATTTTTGAGCATGGTTGATACACCAATGACTGTCAAATTTTAATGTACATAAATCACCTGGAGATCTTATTAAAATGAAGATTCTGATGCAGTAGGTCTGGTAGGTGGGGTCCAAGGTACTGCATTTCTCACCAGGTTCCAGGTGAAGCTGTGGCTCCTGCTAAGCTGATCACACTTTGATGAGGGAGACAAGAAGGATTCATCAATAACTTCATCGTGGACATAATATAGAGGAGAGTTTTTGATGACTGAAAAACAACCGGTCTATGTTGGTAATAATTAATAAAATATGATATGAAAGCTTAGTCCACGTTGGGTTAATTAGGGTCCAAAAATTACAGAAAGTAGATGTCATAATGGTGGGTGGTGATCCAATCTGACTATGTGGGTTTCATTCTCATTTTCACTATAAGCAAATTATTGGATCGGCGCCTATGATTTGTCACCTGTGAGTCTAGAATACTGTTAAAAGCTACTTCATTTAGCGTGGGTGACGGTTAAATGGGATAATACATGAAAAAGGTTTAGAAAAAATCCTGGCATATTATAAAATCTCCATAAATATTATTTTTATTACCTTTCAAAAGTCACTGACCAGAAGCTATTTTAGTTTCGGCTCTTGCATTTAAGGGGTAAGACAGCCTTATGTATTTACAATTATTTAAACTTTTTGATTACAATTCCCTCATTTAAAAATACGAAGAGGAAGAATAATGTATATTTCGAAGGGCTGTTAAGATTGTTGCTGTTGTTGCTGGTCCCCTTTCAGTTGACTCTGACTCATGGTGACCACATGTAAAACAGAACAAAATGCTGACCGCTTCTGTGCCATCCTCGTGTTCACTGGCATGCTTGAGTCTATTGTTGCCTTCCAGCCTAGGGTGCTCATCTCCTAGCACTATATCAGATAATATTCTGCTGAAAGCCATAGAGTTTTCACTGACTAATTTTTGGAAGCAGATCTCAAGCCTTTTCTCCCATCTGTCTTAGCCTATAGCTGCACTGGAACCTGTCCACCATGGGCAATCCTGCTGGTACTTGAAATACCCGATGGCGCAGCTTCAAGCATCATAGCAACATCCAAGCCACCAGAGTTCAACAAACTGACAGTGATGAGTTATGATTGTTAGGAAAATGTGTATGAAAAAAAAATTATAAATTCTAAAATTATCTAAGTTGAAAGTAGAGATTTTCTTTAAGTCTTAAAGTTTTTGAAAAGCTGCTTTTAAAATCACCAAATATTAGCAGAGATTCAGCAGCTAAAAGAAGCCTGACTGAGTCATTGTTGATCTCAACTGGCCAGAGTGGAAAGAACGCCTACCATTTTGTTAAGATCCTTTAATTTAGCTGTGAATGCCATTTCTATACTCCTATGTGTTTATGTGTAATGCAAATGAAAGTGGTCATGAAACAGGAAAAAAAAAATCCAATCACATTTTAGGTGGACACAGCTTAATTCAGAGCCCTGGTGGCACAGTTGTTAAGACCTCAATTGCCAATAAAATTTTGACCAAATGAGAGATTGGTGAGCCCTTTGTTTTATTAACTGATTAAAAATGAAAATAAAAGTAGAAACATATGCAAAGAAATTTACTTGCTCTTGAATAATAGTACATTAGTCCTAGTAATACATTATGTCTCTTTCCATGGTTACAAAACTACTGTATATTTTATTTGGGGGAAAGGAAAAGGAATGAATTCTGTCTTACATTAGCCCTGACAAAGGACAGACACTCAGTGAGTAGCTGTTGAAGAATGATTTCAAAGGTAGAAGTTTATTACTGATTCTATCTCACCCTTGCAGTGTGTCTTTAACAGTATACTTGGCTTTTTTATTCTTCAGATTCAATGTAAAACAGAACTATCAATATAGACTTGCTACTGGGAGACTTTACACTGAACTATTAGAATTAACCAGACGATGACAGGTAAGTGTTTTGAACTGCTTTCTAAAGAAATCTTCCATAGAAACACAAACCTCTCAGGGCATAAAAGTGCTTTTGATAGTGGAGAAAAAAATAGCTGGAGAGAGAGAGGTGAGTAATGAGGAAAAGGAAGATCAGGCAGGAGGGGAGATTAGGGATCAAGAGTTACGCCTCTTTCATTTCAGGGATGTAACACCAGGCAAAAGCACCGCTAATCTTTTCTGGATGCAGTTAAAAGGTCTTGTATTACATCTTTATTTATCAGTTGGAAAAAGGAATAACCATTCAATTAATTAAACACAAAAAGGCAGACGTTATGGACACCACCAGTAAGGCCAAACCTGTAAAAGTTAGAGAGGCAAAAAAGAAATCAGTAATAAGAGTACACTAAAGAAAAGCCAAGTTGTGTAATAATAATAACAATTAATAGTAATCAATAATCTATGTTCTCTTTCACAAAAAAAAACCCTAATTTTTAAAAGACCAAAATCAATGGTGTTACTGTAAATATCAATGAATACCAAAAAAAACAAAACTGTTGCCATTGAGTGGATTTTGACTCATAGCAACCCTAGAGAACGGAATAGAACAGCCTCACAGGGTTTCCAAAGAAAAGCTGGTAGATTCAAAGTGCTAACCTTTTGGTTAGTAGGTGAGCTCTTAATCACTGTACCACCAGGGCTGTGTCAATGAGTAAACTTGGGAAAAATAAAAATACTGGCCAGAGTGGAAAGAACACCTACCATTTTGTTAAGATCCTTTAATTTAGCAGTGAATGCGATTTCTATACTCCTATGTGTTTATGTGTAATGCAAATGAAAGTGGTCATGAAACAGGAAAAAAAAAATCCAATCACATTTTAGGTGGACACAGCTTAATTCAGAGCCCTGGTGGCGCAGTTGTTAAGACCTCAATTGCCAACCAAAAAGGTCAGCAGTTCCAATCTACCATCAGATCCTTGTAAACCCTATGGGGCAGTTCTAATCTGTCCTATACGGTTTCTAGAAGTCAGAATCGACCAATGACAGGAAGTTTTATGGGTCTCTTCACTGAGCTGTATGTTCCTGATGTGAGCAATTAAGAAGCTGAAATGGTGGCTCCAGGCTGATATGGGAAAGTCTTCTCAAGATTGGTGCGCAGGCAGTTAACTTAGCAAATGTTTTATCCCCACACTCTCTGCCAAGATAAATTTTTACTAAAATGCAAGCAAAATTTTTGCATTGTTATCATAACTGCTTTCCGCTTACAAAAATAAAAAAAAAAAAGATCTGGTCTGATACTTTGCCAAAACATAATAACAATACTGAATCAAAAAATTATGCATTTATAATATTATCCACACACTCTCTGCCAAGATAAATTTCTACTAAAACGTGAGCAACATTTTTGTGTTATTATCATAACTGCTTTACTCTTACAAAAAAAAAAAAGACGTGGTCTGGTACCTTGCCAAAACATAATAACAATATCGAATCAATGTTATTCATTTATAATATTATTCATAATGAATAATTTTATTCATTAGTGATTAAATAAAAATAAAGAATAATATATGTTACAAAGTTTTTAGAGATTAATTTGATAATACATATCAAAATGATAATTTTGCTCACCTTTTGAAACTCCAAGTTTTATGCCAGGCATCTGTCTTATGTAAAAATTTGCATAAGTGGGATACATACATGTAAAATATATTTACTGCAATATTATTTTTCAATAGTGAAAAAATAACAGCCACAACCAAAATGTACCTGAGTAAGGAAATTTTGGTACAGTTGTATGGAACACCATGAAGCACCTAAACAAATGGGATGACATTTGCTGTATTAATTCTACTGAGCAGAAAAAAAAAAAAAAAATCTACTAGTAGATCCATAAGTCTAGAATAATCATGTTAAATTATGTGTGTGTGTGTTGTGTTTCTAGTAAAACATCTGAAATAATGCATATCTAACTTTTTATCATAGTTACTTGTGGCAGTGAGAATGAAGTGCTTGAAATGAGAAACGAACAGATAATGGCAAAAATGTAAATATTGTTATTTTTTTACTTTATAGAGTTTTGTATAGCTTGAATTTTTGTGTGTTATATTTATAATTGGAAACCCTGGTGGCATAGTGGTTAAATGCTGTGGCTGCTACCCAAGAGGTCAGCAGTTCGAATCCACCAGGCACTCCTTGGAAACTCTAGAGGGCAGTTCTACCCTGTCCTGTAGGGTCGCTATGAGTCAGAATCGACTCAATGGCAGTGGGTTTGGTTTTTCTGGTTTTGAGTATCTAATGATTTTCACGTATGAAACATTCTTTTCAATAAATCAAATAGAAAATCTATGGAAAAAACAACTGATGTGCAGAATAATTAATAAAAGGAAAGAAGTTATATGGGAACAAAATAGGCAAAAAATAAAATTTTAATTTCTATTATTTTTAAGAAGAAGGTAGAATCACTTTGATTCTAAACTGAGCACCTTGTAATATCGGATCATATTGTGTCATTAATAAATATTTGATTTTTTCTCTATTATTTAATGTATAAAACCTGGCATTTATACCCAGTAAATGCCATTTTTGAATATATATATATTTTTTTGTTGTTTGTTTAAATGCCATTATTGAATATATGGATCTTGTGCTTATATGAAAAAGGCTCAATAGTTATAAATTATTGAAACCTCCGCACATATCACTAACTATAATTGGTATTAGGTCTCTGGAAAAATCACAAACTGAGTGTTCTGTGCCTGAAGGTACAGAATGTAGAAAGATTAAAGAGGCTGCCCAGAAAATATAAAGTAAGGAATGCCTTAATTTGGCAAGTCTGCTTGTTGCCACAGACATGGTCTTTTTAATATGAGTGAGGAAATCATTACTTTGTTTTAAAAGAAAATTACAAGAAAAACATAGTGTCTTGGCACCCTGTGTTGTTCTTGCCTACATATATATATATATATTTTATTTTTTTTTGAAGAAATCAAGAATATTGTTTCTCTAGTCACTGCAGTTTAAGAGTTTGGAGTTTTTGCTTAACCCTTATTAATTCAAACCTTTTGTACTCCATTTAAAATTACTTAAATTCTTAGCTGAATTTTTGGGGAAAAAAAGCAAAAAAAATATTTCAATACATCTAATGGAGTGATAATTTATTCTGTTAATCTTGTACTTTCAGTAATTTCAAAAACGAAAGTTGTAGCATTTATGAAGAGCCACTTGTTATTTTGCCACAGGTGAGTGAAGTTGTCAGTGAAACCCAAAACGCAATTATAGTTATGCTGAAGCATTGGTGGCTCAGTTGTAGGGTTCTCCCCTTCCATACTGGAGACTTGGGGTCCTCGGCCAGCGTGCCTCATGCACAGCCACCATTCAGCTGCCAGTGGTGGACTGCGTTCTGCTTTAATGCAGAAGAAGTCCTGATGGCACAGTGGTTAAGAGGTTGGCTGCTAACCAAAATGTCAGCAGTTCGAATCTACCAGCTGCTCCTTGGAAACCCTATGGGGCAGTTCTATTCTGTCTATAGGATTGCTATGAGTTGGAATCAATTTGATGCCAATGAGTTTGTGTTTTTCCAACAATGCAAAGTAGGATTCAGCAGAGCTTCCAGACTAAGACAGGGTAGAAAGGAAGACCTGATGATAGTGATCTACTTCTGAAAATCAGCCAATGAAAACTCTATGTATCATAAGATCACAATGGTCCATTTCTTTCCATTGTGCATAGGGTTGCCATGAGTGGGGAGCAGGCTCAAAGGCAGCTAACAATAACAGCAATTACACTTATATGCTCATTCTATGCTTTCTCTCTCTTCCTCCTTTCCTCCCTCCCTCTCTCTTTCTTGTAAAAACAAACTTCCTAACCTTGTTTCTTTTTAATGTATTTATTGAGATATAGTTTATGCTTCACAAAATTCATGATTTTAACTGTACAAATTCAATGTGACCATTTGTTGTTTCACTCATCTTTAAGTGACAGCACCCTAAATTTCCCTTGGTGTTCAATACCTTCATGCCATTAAAAAAAAAAGAAAAAATTGCCGTGGAGTTGATTCCGACGATGAGTTCATAGCGTGAGTCTGTGTTATTCTGTTGATGCTAATACCCCTCCCCTAGTACAGGGATGGGTGGGTGTTCCAAGTTAAGCAAATGAGAGTAGCTGTGCAATACTTTCTGGAACTATGAGGAAAGATGCTTCCTTTTAGTTGGGGTTTATAAAACGATAATATAATAGCTTGGAGGTGTTGTTGGTCATGTTTGGAAAGATTGTGTGTGCAAATGAAGACGACATAGATCCAAAAGAGAGATATAAATAGATCCCAGGATACAGCTTTAAGCCATTGTTATTGATCACTGATGTAACACTGAGAGTTCCAGTTATATAACCCAATCAAATCAATACTCCCTCCCAATCACTTTGGCCATTTACAGTTTAGTTTTTATTTCTTACAACTGGGAGGAGCTTGGCTAATAGAGAAATAATGAATCCAAGGAGGAATTAAAGTTTAGAAACATTAATTTTGAGAAAGTGAACTATTGACACATGGCATATTATACATGATTGATACATGGCATCTATATTGCTAATTTCCTTTACTACTCTTGGAAAATATTGCTAATTGACATATTGGCTTTGATTCAAGGACACAGTTTTAGATCCTAACTACAGTTCTTTCATAGACCAGATATAGCATAGGATTTGAAAGCTATCCGATCCCTGATATAGAATAATAATATCCATGAATATATGAAGACCAGCTAGGATTTATTGCATGTTCCATATCTTCCAAGCGTTATTCTATTTATATAAATTGACACCAAAATTTTTGATATTACATAGATATATATCTCAGAGGAGCGTTAGAAGTTACATTGATCACTAAAAATGTTTTAATAATTTTTCAGATTTTATCACTTTTTATAATCATTTTTTTCATAGTTTCATGACAACAAATGTGCATACTATTGAATATACTACTAGAACATTATTCAAATACCCAACATTGCACAAAACAGAAAAATTTTATCTATTCTATAGTTAACAAAGCTGTTGGGTTGCTCTGAGTTGGAGTCAACTCCATGGAAACAGGTTTGACTGATGGTTTTTACCCTGTCAATAAAATTCATAAAGCCAAAATAAAATTCAAGGGCATGTCTTCAGTTCTCCCTGTGTGACAGGGGCATATCTCAGCAACATGCCCCAGAGTCTTTGTCTGGAGAGGCAGGATCTTGGACTGACAGCACATTATACAAATTGCAAAATTCTTATAGTTAAGCCTTATACAGGTATGTGGCAGTTTAATCAATAATGTAAGCGTGCATTTAGAGAATAAATTCATAATTTTAAATTGTGTATAGATATTTACCTGCTGTGTTACAAAGGAATACATTTTGATCCATAGAGGAAATCAAAAGACATATTTACGTAAAAAAATCTAAATCTTAAAAACTCTGCAGAGTTTCTCAGGAGTACTTTTTACCTAATTTGCAATTAATTATTGCAAATTATGAATAATTTCTCTTTAGTCATAGACACAAAATTTGAATTATTTGCATTAGAAAATTATATTTCAATACCTAAGGAGATGGTTCAGGGCGAAAGAAACCTATGAATTCCACAAAGAGTGATAAATGAAACTTTATGCATATAGCAATCATGTAATTGAAAGGATTTGCTAAGTCCTTACTTAGAAGACTTTTGAACTGAGACCTCGAAATAGGAGAGAAAAATGAGGAGGGATTCTGGGAATTTAATTTGCTTGGAGGAAAAACATGGAAAATCTAGTTAAACTAGGTATGCTTAAAAAGCAATTTAAAAATGACTCCTGGATTTAAAATCTTAATTACGTGCCTAGTGCATCTTTCGATAATTCAACTTCCCTAAATTTACTCAGTATAATTTGAAGATGGAAAAGGAATTAAAACCAAAAAGAAAATATTTTCTTTAAAAGCTTAACAATTATTAAATAATAACAATGGCTAACATTTGTTGAATGTTTACTATCCATCTGGAATTGTGTTAAATCCCTCTCTATTGTCTAATTTAATATTCCCTATTACATTAAGAGTAGTACTTACTACTATGTCCATTTCAGAGACAAGTAATTGAGCCCTCATTCAGATAGTAAGTGGTCCACCTTATACCTTAAGGAATTAAATAAAGTGCAGCCACTAAAATTTATATGTAAAAGTATATTTAATATATGAAAATATTCCTAACAATAAATTAATCAGATTAAATAAGTAATTATTGTTCAGTTTTGGGAATGTGGGCGATAATTCCAGTTTTGTTATTTTCTTAATTTTCCAAATTTTCTACAATTGACTTGGACAGCTTTTCAAAACAGGAAAACGATTTCAATAACTGTTTCATAAAAACAGACCTGCAAATCTTTTCATAAACACTGATATACAAATCTGTTGTAATATGCAACTTATAAAACTGAATGTGTAAATATCATAGTGGATTTACTCAGGTTTCTCCTTGGGAACAAAAAATGCTATAATGAATATTCTGGGTGGAAAGAACAGTTATTTTATGAAATGTCATTAAAGAACACGTATAATAGAAAAAGTTATTTATTAATCCCACATTTTGGTACTATCCATGTGGCAAATTAAAGATGGTTACAAATTGCTTGCTATTCTCCCTTGAATCAGGACTGTGTCTCTGATGGTGTTTATCAAGTGGAGTACTTTGAGAATAACCTGTGCAAATTCCAGGCCCAGCTTATGAGCAGAGGGCTGGCAGCTTCCACTTCTATTAGAACTCAGTTTTGAGGAAGCCCAATTAGAAAGAAATTCCCTTGGACAGCCTTATGTGAGCTCCTAGCTGACAATCAGTACCAAATTTCTAGCCGCATGAATGGGCCACCTTGGAAATGAAGCCTCCAGGTTCAGTTGTTCCACACAGCTGGAGCCACGTAAAGAACAGAAAAGCTGTCCCAGTTGAGCCCTGAGGAAATTGCAAAATCACAATCAAATCCATGAGTTCTTTTAAGCCACTAAATCTTTGGACGGTTTGTTATGCAACAAGAAAAAAGGCAAAACAATTAATGCAATAGGGTAAACTAAAATGATGCATTTTATTTAACACATGCATGGCCTCCAATGGTTAGGTTTATCCTTAAATAATAAACCAACAAGTTATCTTTAACTTATTCCCTTAAATCATTGTAAAACCAACTCTGTTTTCCAAAGCTGCCCCTCAAAAAACAAACAATTCAAAAAACAAAAAAATCACGATAGGGTTATTCTGAGTATTAATCGAGATGGGGTACCTAGAAACAACCTGATATTATCACTGTTGTAACGGCTGTTAATGTTGATGCGGAAGAATTAGAATTTCTGAGGTGCCGTAAAGCTGGAGTCTGTGGAGAATCTTTCATCCAGAAAGTATACTATTAACAAAGACGGTCCACAAATACGCAAATAGTTAAAATGTAGAAATTAAAAAAAGAAAAAGAAAAATGCCGTCGAGTCAGTTCCAACTCATAGTGACCCTATAAGACAGAGGAGAACTACCCCATAGAGTTTCCAAGGAGCACCTGGTGGATTCGAACTGCCGACCTTTTGGTTAGCAGCCATGGCACTTAACCTCTACACCACCATGGTTTCCAAATTAAGAAATAGGGATAGGAAAAACTCATGAATTAGATTTAAGTCACTTGGCAGTTCTTACATGGCAGGATCTATAATTTGATGGACAATAATGACTTAATTTTTAAAAGATTTTAATCAGGCCAGTGATATGATTGGAGTAGTACTTTGAGAAGATGAATCTGGCAGTGGTGACAAAAGGGGGGTGGGGATTGGTGAGGTGCAGGCAATAAGTCCTGTTCTCTTAGGAAAAAAACAAAAAAAACCCAAACCCACTTCCATCGAGTCCATTCCGACTCATAGCAACAGTATAGGACAGAGTAGAACTGCCACACAGAGTTTCCATGGAGGGCCTGGCAAATTTGAACTGCTGACCTCTTGGTTAGCAGCCTTAGGACTTAACCACTGCACTAACAGTGTTTCCTTTCTTAGGTTGCTTAAGGTCAATTGTTTACAAACTACCACTGACAGCCCTAGGTATTCTTCAGAGTTTGCAGGTGGGGGGAGGTTTGAGAGAATAGGGCTGTAGATTTTCAAGTCTATTCAGCCAGAATATCGACCATAATGAGACTCTGTACAAGACTGCAGGGTTTTAGCCTATTCATCAACAATGGGAAGTTCAAAAGGTGGAATGCACTTTCAAAACAGTTGGTAATAAACAATAGCGAAAAATCACTAACCAAATTGTAGGCCAATTTAGCTTTTAGTAGAATGGAGGGTGACAGGACAGTCCTAGATAATCTATGACATGTGCTTCCCCTCAAAAGTTTATACTTAATAAATGCAGCAGAGGCAGGGCCAAGATGGCGGACTAGGTGGATGCTGCCGCAGATCCCTCTTGCAACAAAGACTTGGAAAAACAAGGGAATCAATCACATACATAACAATCTACGAACTCTGAACAACAAGCACAGACTTAGAGACAGAAAATGAACAAATACGGGCAGACAGCGACCGTTTTCAGAACTAGGAGCCAGCGTACCAGGCAGGTGACCTTCGCAGCCCGATCTGGGGCAGAGCCCAGGGGGGCAGACGGCACAGATGGGGGGCCCAGCCCTTCCCCCCCGAACCCATCCCGGGAGGAAGTCCAGCTGGTTGGCGCGGGCGGCGTAGTGGAGCAGCTGAAGGGAGAAGCACCCGGGAGGTAGTGACAGATATTGGAGCGGGGAGAACAGCGTCCCAGCTGGGGACCCGTCCCGCCGGGAGTTTGGCAGGAAGTGGGCGGGGCACGAGCGGGGGGGGGAGGTCAGCTATATTTCCCTAAAGCAACCCCAGGGTGGGGCCACATGTTCGTGCCGGAGGACTCCCACCCAGTCCGCGCGTGCGGCGCGGTGAACCAGAGGGAGAAATCCCCGGAAGTGACTGGTCTCAGAGCGGGGAAAACAGCGTCCCAGAGGGGGAGCCATTCCGCTGGGATTTGGGCGCACGTGCGGGCAGGGCGCGAGCACGGGGTCCAATTATATTCTCCTGAATAGACCCTGGGGGCGGGCCCACCCGTTCGTGCAGGAGACGCCCACCCAGTGCACGGGAGTGGTGCCGCGCACCGGAGGGAGTAGTCCCCGAGAGGAAGTGACTGGTCTCCGAGCAGGGAAAGCAGTGTCCTAGCCGGGAAGCCGTCCTGCCCGGATTTTGGTGGACAGGGGCGGACTGTGAACGCGGTATTCAGCTCTATATTCTGTGGTGCTACACTCCCAGCTCTCTGATCCCTCCCCCACCCTCCCCAGGTGGCTCCATTAACATCCGAATACCCGGAGCCAGAGGGAGAATTCAGATAGGGATCTGACGGCATTTTTTTTTAGCTGATTACCTGGAAAATCTAGTTTCCCAGTGATGGCTCGGAGACAGCAGTCCATATCAAACCACATAAAGAAACAGACCATGACAGCTTCTCCAACCTCCCAAACAAAAGAATCAAAATCCTTCCCAAATGAAGATACAATCCTGGAATTATCAGGTACAGAATATAAAAAACTAATTTACAGAATGCTTAAAGATATCACAAATGAAATTAGGATAAATGCAGAAAAGGCCAAGGATAAAACTGTTGAAGAACTCAAAAAGATTATTCAAGAACATACTGGAAAAATTAATAAGTTGCCAGAATCCATAGAGAGACAGCATGTAGAAATCCAAAAGATTAACAATAAAATTACAGAATTTGAAAATGCAATAGAAAGTCAGAGGAGCAGACTCGAGCAATTAGAATGTAGACTGGGACTACTGGAGGACCAGGGAATCAGCACCAACATAGCTGAAAAAAAATCAGATAAAAGAATTTAAAAAAAAGAAGAAACCTTAAGAATCATGTGGGGCTCTATCAAGAAGGATAACTTGCGAGTGATTGGAGTCCCAGAACAGGGAGGGGGGACAGAAAACACAGAGAAAATAGTTGAAGAACTCCTGACACAAAACTTCCCTGACATCATGAAGGACGAAAGGATATCTATCCAAGATGCTCATCGAACCCCATTTAAGATTGATCCAAAAAGAAAAACACCAAGACATATTATCATCAAACTTGCCAAAACCAAAGACAAACAGAAAATTTTAAAAGCAGCCAGGGAGAAAAGAAAGGTTTCCTTCATGGGAGAATCAATAAGAATAAGTTCAGACTACTCAGCAGAAACCATGCAGGCAAGAAGGGAATGGGACGACGTATACAGAGCGCTGAACCAGAAAAACTGCCAGCCAAGGATTATATATCCAGCAAAACTCTCTCTGAAATATGAAGGAGAAATTAAGACATTTACAGATAAACACAAGTTTAGAGAATTTGCAAAAACTAAACCAAGACTGCAAGAAGTGCTAAAGGAGATTGTTTGGCCTGATGACCAATAATATCAGGTACCAGCACAATACAAGGTCACAAAACAGAACGTCCTGATATCAACGCAACTCAAATAGGGAAAACACAAAAACAAACAAATTAAGACTAATTCTAAAAAAATAAATAAATAAACAAAATAATACACATAACAGGAAATCATGGAAATCAACAGATAAACGATCACAATAATCAAAAAGAGGGACTAAACATAGGAGGCATTGAACTGCCAGATGGAGAGGGATACAAGACGATATAGAAGGGTACAAGTCAGGTTTTTAATTAGAAAAATAGGGGTATATAATGAGGTAACCACAAAAAGGAATATCAATTCCATAACTCAAGAAAAAAGCCAAGAAAAACGTAACGACTCAACAAACACAAAGTTAAACATTATGAAAATGAGGATCTCACAAGCTACTAAGAAAAACGTCTCTGCACAAAAAAGCATGTGGAAAAATGAAACGGCCAACAACACACATGAAAAGGCATCAAAATGACAGCACTAAAAACTTATTTATCTATAATTACCCTGAATGTAAATGGACTAAATGCACCAATAAAGAGACAGAGAGTCACGGACTGGATAAAGAAACACGATCCATCTGTATGCTGCCTACAAGAGACACACTTTAGACTTAGAGACACAAACAAACTAAAACTCAAAGAATGGAAAAAAATGTATCAAGCAAACAATAAGCAAAAAAGAAGCGGAGTAGCAATATTAATTTCTGACAAAATAGACTTTAGACTTAAATCCACCACAAAGGATAAAGAAGGACACTATATAATGATAAAAGGGACAATTGATCAGGAAGACATAACCATATTAAATATTTACGCACCCAATGACAGGGCTGCAAGATACATAAATCAAATTTTAACAGAATTGAAAAGTGAGATAGACACCTCTACATTTATAGTAGGAGATTTCAACACACCACTTTCAGAGAAAGACAGGGCATCCAGTAAGAAGCTTAATAGAGACACAGAAGACCTACTTACAACAGTCAACCAACTTGACCTCATTGACTTATACAGAACTCTCCACCCAACTGCTGAAAAATATACTTTTTTTTCTAGCGCACATGGAACATTCTCTAGAATAGACCACATACTAGGTCATAAAACATATCTTTGCAGAATCCAAAACATTGAAATATTACAAAGCATCTTCTCAGACCACAAGGTAATGAAGCTAGAAATCAATAACAGAAGAACTAGGGAAAAGAAATCAAATACTTGGAAAATGAACAATACCCTCCTGAAAAAAGACTGGGTTATAGAAGACATCAAGGAGGGAATAAGGAAATTCTTAGAAAGCAACGAGAATGAAAATACTTCCTATCAAAACCTCTGGGACACAGCAAAAGCAGTGCTCAGAGGCCAATTTATATCGATAAATGCACACATACAAAAAGAAGAAAGAACCAAAATCAGAGAACTGTCCCTACAACTTGAACAATTAGAAAGTGAGCAACAAAAGAACCCATCAGGCACCAGAAGAAAACAAATAATAAAAATTAGAGCTGAACTAAATGAATTAGAGAACAGAAAAACAATTGAAAGAATTAACAAAGCCAAAAGCTGGTTCTTGGAAACAATTAACAAAATTGATAAACCATTGGCTAGACTGACTAAAGAAAAACAGGAAAGGAAACAAATAACCCGAATAAGAAACGAGAAGGACCACATCACAACAGAACCAAATGAAATTAAAAGAATCATTTCAGATTACTACGTAAAATTGTACTCTAACAAATTTGAAAACCTAGAAGAAATGGATGAATTCTTGGAACAATACTACCTACCTAAACTAACACATTCAGAAGTAGAACAACTAAATAGACCCATAACAAAAAAAAGAGATTGAAACGGTAATCAAAATCTTCTAACAAAAAAAAGTTTTGGCCCGGACGGCTTCACTGCAGAGTTCTACCAAACCTTCAGAGAAGACTTAACACCATTACTATTGAAGGTATATCAAAGCATAGAAGAAGATGGAATACTACCCAACTCATTCTATGAAGCTACCATCTCCCTGATACCAAAACCAGGTAAAGACATTACAAAAAAAGAAAATTTTAGACCTATATCCCTCATGAACATAGATGCAAAAATCCTCAACAAAATTCTAGCCAATAGAATCCAACAACACATCAAAAAAATAATACACCCTGATCAAGTGGGATTTATACCGGGTATGCAAGGCTGGTTTAATATCAGAAAAACCATTAATGTAATCCATCACATAAATAAAACAAAAGATAAAAACCACATGATCTTATCAATAGATGCAGAAAAGGCATTTGACAAAGTTCAACACCCATTTATGATAAAAACTCTTACCAAAATAGGAATTGAAGGAAAATTCCTCAACATAATAAAGGGCATCTATGCAAAGCCAACAGCCAATATCACTCTAAATGGAGAGAACCTGAAAGCATTTCCCTTGAGAACGAGAACCAGACAAGGATGCCCTTTATCACCGCTCTTATTCAACATCGTGCTTGAAGTCCTAGCCAGGGCAATTAGGCTAGACAAAAAAATAAAGTGTATCCAGATTGGTAAGGAGGAAGTAAAGCTATCACTATTTGCAGATGACATGATCGTATACATGGAAAACCCTAAGGAATCCTCCAGAAAACTACTGAAACTAATAGAAGAGTTTGGAAGTGTCTCAGGATATAAAATAAACATACAAAAATCACTTGGATTCCTCTACATCAACAAAAAGAACACCGAAGAGGAAATAATCAAATCAATACCATTCACAGTAGCCCCCAAGAAGATAAAATACTTAGGAATAAATCTTACCAAGGATGTAAAAGACCTATACAAAGAAAACTATAAAACTCTGCTACAAGAAATTCAAAAGGACATACTTAAGTGGAAGAACATACCCTGCTCATGGATAGGAAGACTTACCATAGTAAAAATGTCTCTTCTACCAAAAGCCATCTATACATATAATGCACTTCCAATCCAAATACCAATGTCATACTTTAAGGGGATAGAGAAACAAATCACTAATTTCATATGGAAGGGAAAGAAGCCTCAGATAAGCAAAACATTACTGAAAAAGAAGAAGAAAGTGGGAGGCCTCACTCTACCTGATTTCAGAACCTATTATACAGCTACAGTAGTTAAAACAGCCTGGTACTGGTACAACAACAGGCACATAGAACAATGGAACAGAATTGAGAGCCCAGATATAAATCCATCCACGTATGAGCAGCTGATATTTGACAAAGGACCAGTGTCAGTCAATTGGGGAAATGATAGTCTTTTTAACAAATGGTGCTGGCATAAGTGGATATCCATTTGCAAAAGAATGAAACAGGACTCATACCTCACACCATGCACAAAAACTAACTTCAAGTGGATCAAAGACCTAAACATAAAGGCTAAAACGATAAAGATCATGGAAGAAAAAATAGGATCAACCCTAGGAGCCCTAATACAGAGCATAAACAGAATACAAAACATTACCAAAAATGATGAAGAGAAACCAGATAACTGGGAGCTCCTAAAAATCAAACACCTATGCTCATCTAAAGACTTCACCAAAAGAGTAAAAAGACCACCTACAGACTGGGAAAGAATATTCAGCTATGACATCTCAGACCAGCACCTGATCTCTAAAATCTACATGACTCTGTCAAAACTCAACCACAAAAAGACAAACAACCCAATCAAGAAGTGGGCAAAGGATATGAACACACATTTCACTAAAGAAGATATTCAGGCAGCCAACAGATACATGAGAAAATGCTCCCGATCATTAGCCATTAGAGAAATGCAAATTAAAACTACGATGAGATTCCATCTCACACCAACTAGACTGGCATTAATCCAAAAAACACAAAATAATAAATGTTGGAGAGGCTGCGGAGAGATTGGAACTCTTATACACTGCTGGTGGGATTGTAAAATGGTACAACCACTTTGGAAATCCATCTGGCGTTATCTTAAACAGTTAGAAATAGAACTACCATACAACCCAGAAATCCCACTCCTCGGAATATACCCTAGAGATACAAGAGCCTTCACACAAACAGATATATGCACACCCATGTTTATTGCAGCTCTGTTTACAATAGCAAAAAGCTGGAAGCAACCAAGATGTCCGTCAACGGATGAATGGGTAAATAAATTGTGGTATTTTCACACAATGGAATACTACGCATTGATAAAGAACAGTGACGAATCTCTGAAACATTTCATAACATGGAGGAATCTGGAAGGCATTATGCTGAGCAAAATGAGTCAGTTGCAAAAGGACAAATATTGTATAAGACCACTATTATAAGATCTTGAGAAATAGAAAAAACGGAGAAGAATACATACTTTTGTGGTTACAAAGGGAGGAGGGAGGGAGGGAGGGTGAGGGCTTTTTATTGATCAATCTGTAGATAAGAACTGCTTTGGGTGAAGGGAAAGACAACACTAAATACAAGGAAGGTCAGCCTAATTGGACTGGACTAAAAGCAAAGAGGTTTCCGGGATAAAATGAAAGCTTCAAAGGTCAGCGGAGCAGGGGCTGGGGTCTGGGGAACTTGGTTTGAGGGGACTTCTAAGTCAATTGGCAAAATAATTCTATTATGAAAACATTCTGTATCCCACTTTGAATTGTGGCGCCTCGGGTCCTAAATGCCAACAAGCGGCCATCTAAGATGCATCAATTGGTCTCAACCCACCTGGAGCAAAGGCAAAGGAAGAACACCAAGGTCACACGACAACTAAGAACCCAAGAGACAGAAAGGGCCACATGAACCAGAGACCTACATTATCCTGACACCAGAAGAACTAGTTGGTGCCTGGTCACAATCGATCTCTGCCCTGTCAGGGAACACAACAGACAACTCCTGAGGGAGCAGGAGACCAATGGGATACAGACCCCAAATTCTCATGAAAAGAACATACCTAATGGTATGATAGAGACTAGAGGAATCCCAGAGACAATGCTCCCCAGAACGTCTGATGACACAGGACAGGAACCATCCCCAAAGACAAATCATCAGGCATGAAAAGGACTGGTCAGTGGCGAGGAGAGAGATGCCGATGAAGAGAGAGCTAATTAAATCAGGTGGACACTGGAGAGTGTGTTGGCAACTCTTAACTGGAGGGGGGATGGGAAGATAGAGAGAGAGGGAAGATGGCAAAATTGGCACGAAACGAGAGACTGTAAGGGCTGACTCAATAGGGGGAGAGCAAGTGGGAGAAGGGAGTAAGACGTATGTAAACCTACATGTGACAGACTGATTGGAATGGTAAATGTTCACTTGAAGCTTAATAAAAAGTAATTAAAAAAAAATAAAAATAAATAAATGCAGCAGGACAATGACATGGTTCTTAAGTGCTTTGTGCCTATTATCTGCCAGCTACTGTTTTAGGTTCTTTGATACATATTAACTCTTCTGTGCTTAACAAAAACTTGATGAAGTGGATATTGTTATAGTAAAGTATAATAAAGTCATATAAATGAATTAATAGATAATTATTATAATTTTACAGTTGACAAACTGAAGCACAGAGAGTTTAAATAACTTGCTTAAAATCATATAATTAATAAGTGACAGGATTCAAATAGTAGAAACAACTTTTTAGATTTTTTGGCTAATCAACTAATCTGCTACCTCTGCCAATACCAACGCTTTGTTAGTTCTCTACTTTCAGTCTTTGGATTTTCAGAGAGTTTTTAACTTGTATTTGTGTACAGGTCTTTAAAATGTTTCTTGCACACATGACAGGGCACAATGCAGTAGTTCCTGGCTTTTGAAGCAATGTGATCTAGGCTAGGAAACCCTGGTGGCATAGTGGTTAAGTGCTATGGCTGCCAACCAAAGGCCCGGCAGTTCAAATCTGCCAGGCACTCCTTGAAAACTCTATGGGGCAGTTCTGTGCTGTCCTTATAGGGTCACTAAGAGTCGGAATCGACTCGACTGCACTGGTTTGGTTTTTGGTTTTTTGATCTAGGCTATTGCACAGGTCCAAGGAAAATCTATGTGAAAATTAGAGTTGTCCTTATACTTTTTCTCATTCTTGCTGAACTATGCAGACCCTTATCACATCATGGTGGCACTGCCAAGAGGGTAGGTAATGTATTCCTGAGTCTCAGGTGGCCTGTGTCTCAGCCCTTTTAACAAGATTGTCCTTTCCATTACTTGGGGTTTTCATTTAATATTCTCCTGTGTTAGAACCGTGGTAACAGCAGAGTGAGGCTGATTTAGCAGTACAGATAGACACTCATTTCTCAAATGATTTTTTCTTCATACTAAAGGACATTCATATATTTAAGTTAAAAATGTTGATTTTAGTTCATATGCTTAAGTGGATGTTGATGTTGTAATTCAGGCTGTTTATTTCAATTCTCATAAGGAAATTCAATCCTTTCTATAATAAGATTTAAAAAAGCACAGTTACAAGTACATCAGGAGCCTTTTGGTTTGCAAAGTTATTTAATGTCTTGTTAATACTTGTAAGCACCAGTTAAATGTGAAGCTTGGTTTTGAAGGTGTAAGTTAATTCATGGGATAGAAGTAGAAGGTTTTTTTAAAGAACAAATAATTTTTTTAAAGATATTTATTTAACTAAAATAGAAAATCATTAAAAAATACCAGTCACTGCAGGCACACATAACCAAAACAAACAAACAAAAACAAACCCGTTGCCATCGAGTCCATCCCAACACATAGTGATCGTATAGGACAGAGTAGAAATGCCCCATAGGGTTTCCAAGGATGCTGGTGAATTCAAATGGCTGACCTTTTGGTTAGCAGCCAATGCCTTAACTACTGTGTCACCAGGGCTCCAGAGAAACCATGTTTTATATTGTTTGTTTTTTTTAATGGAGGCATATTCGAATTAATGTCCAGAATAAAGTCAGAAGTCATTTCTGAGCTACTAAAAAAACCCTTAAAAAAACAACTTTGAGGCAACATTGCCCTATATTCATTTTTATATTTATATGAATTTCCTCTCATATAATTAATTCTCAACTCTTTCAAGATAAAATAAGTGAAAAATACAAAAACCAAAAATTAAATTTTTATAATTTAAGTTTAATAATCTCATTAGGAATGTAGGTTTTTGAAGGTTAAAATTTACCTGTAACTTACATCTACTTTCAAGAAGATGAATGAAAATTTTAATTAAATAGCTAATTCCAAAAATGACATGATAGGTTATTTCAGCCCAACTAGCAATTTTCTTGAAAGTTTCAGATTAGTGTCTGCAAATTATCAACCAAAGTATTTGAAGTGGAAGTAATACAAGGAAAGTTAACTTTTCCAAGTTTGACCTAAAATAAAAAAATTTCTGAAAACCAGTATTATTTTGTTGTGATTTAGATACATTCATTTCAAGCTAATGAAATAATCATTTTCACATTTCATCATTAAGTAAAATATAGCATTCATACATATTTTTCTTCAACATTTAATGGTATTATATTCTGTACAGTGGAATGACTCCAAAGAGAAACAGTTCCACTGATCCAGTATAATTTTATGGAAGTGTATTTAATTTAGGGAAAGTAATAAATGCCACATTAGATTATACCAAAGTTCTATTTAGCCAAATTTTCATCTCTAAAAGTTGTGCCAAGGAATACTTGTGGGTAAGAAGAGGAGGAAAGGTAAAATTGATATAATATTGTAGCAGGAAATATATAGAGCTGTATACAATGATCTTTCCTATTTAGGGATAACTAGAGGAATTACCAAAAGAAAACTTTAGAGTTGTGTAGGATAGAAAAAATGAGAATGTGACAGATTTGTAGAAATGAAGCTGATGACCACCATAAAAATAACCAAGACCTTACCCCATTCCAATAATCATTGTGATCAGGACCTGAAACCCTTAAGAAATCATGTTTAGGATAGATTTTTTTTTTCTTACTATATAATATTTGATTTCCACACACTTTTTTTTTTTTTTCTATGTAAAATTGCTAGGAAAGACAGTTTTCCTACTTTGCTCTTTGTCAGTGCCTAGCTGAAATATTTCAACTAGCTTATCTTTTGGAATTAATTTATTATCAGGCAGGATAGACACAACTGTTAATTCCTCCTTGAATTGAAAATCCATATTCTAGATGGTTCTCATCACATGTCTCTCTCCACAGGGCTGCCTCATGCGTGGCATGGCATCTGGTTTCCCTGTCAGAGCAAGGATTGGAGCTAGGATGAGGGTGAGAGTGATCTAGATAGAAGCTGCAGAGGTTTATAAACTAATCTCAGAAGTAACATCCCATCACTTCTATTAAATTCTATCCCTTAAAAGTGAGTCACTAAACCTTCCTCACACTCAAGGAGAGGGGGTTACATAAAAGCATGAATATCGGTACGGGGAGGATCTTTGGGGGCCATCTTAGAGACTGCCTACCACATTAATCCCTTTGCTTCTGTCAATTCCTTTGGTGGGGGGGAAGACCTATGATCAAGATACAATATAGTTTAAATCTTATAAATGGACTTATGGAATGTGGAAGATATCATCAGAGAGGAGTCCCCTTGTTCCATGCCTACAGTTTACAAATTAGAAAACTCAAAACCAGATAATGAAAGTGACTTGTTTGAGGTAGAGATGAAACGAGAACAAAGCTCTTCTGTTTTTTTTTTTTGTTGTTGTTCCATTACACTATCTTGCAAATTATGAATTTTTAAAAACTGTTTTGACATCATTTTAGACTTACAGGGTAGCTGTAAAAATAGTTTAAGGGTTCCATATAACTTTCACCAATCATCATTTATTAGCATTCTACATTAAAAAAAAAAAAACAATGCCATCGAGTCGATTCCTACATAACCACACCAAAACTAAACCTGTTGCCATGAAGTCAATTCTGACCCATAGCGACCTTACAGGACAGAGTAGAACTGTTCCCTAGGATTTCCACTGAGCAAATGGTGGATTAGAGCTGCTGACCTCTTGATTAGCAGCCATAGCTCTTAACCATTGTGCCACCACAAATAACTTTTTTTTTTATTTATACTTTATTAGTGTTTATCATACTTTATTCAGATTTTACTTGCTTTTCCAGTAATGTTCTGTCCTTTTCTTGTCCCAGAATACTACTTTGAATTTAGTCATCACGTCTTCTTACTAAATAATGCTGCAATAAACATTTGCATACATGTGTCTGCTTGAGTTGCTGCTTTAAATTCTTTGGGGTTGCTGGGTCATATGGTGTTTCTGTGTTTAACTTTTTGAGCAACTGCCAAACTGTTTTCCACAGCTGCTACACCACTTTACAATTCCACCAGCAATGACTGAGGGTTCCAACTTCTCCACATCCTCTCCAGCACTTGTTATTTTCCAATTTTTTTAAACAATATCCATCCTGGTGGGGGTGAAGTTGTATCTCATTGTGGTTTTGATCTGTATTCCCTTAGATTACTAATCATGCTGAGCATATTTTCATGTGGTTGCTTCCATTCTTTGGAGAAATGTATCCTGGCATTACCAAAGACAAAAGCTGTTCAAAATAAAACCACAGAGGTTTATTTTAGGCACAGGTTACAGTTCGAACTGGGAACAACAAAGCTCATAGAAATGAAACAGTGGTGTCTGAAGAAGAAGTCCAGGCATGGGATAATTACACTGTTAAAGCAGGAAACAGTTGCAGGATACTTCTGATTGGTGCATTTTTGATTAAGGGAGTACAAGGTGGGATTTCTGGGGGTGGGGTGCCTGATAGGCCTGTAGGGTACAGTTTTAAAGGACTGATTGCTTACTAGATATTAATGGCTAAAATTAAAGTTTACAGACAATAGTTACAGATTCCTTAGGCAATGATCACAAGAGGCTTACACACATGTTTTCCGCTTCTATTTGGCAAAAACATCTTACTGGCAGCAGCACTTCTCCTGAGTACCTGTATTCTCAGGGGTACAGATGGACATCTGTGTCAGGAATCCACATGGTACATTTTTTCACACATCTCACTTTTTACCACCTAGGGCATATACTTCTCTAGTTACTAAAAGCTTGTTAAGCAAAAATATGATCAAGGGTCAGATAGTATTGTTATCATCAACTCAGCCATGTTGTGCTTCTACATTACTGACTGCAGGAGAAGTGTTTCCCTGTGACAAATGTCTACCCAAATTTTGCTAAAATTTTAATTGAATTGTAAGTCTTTTCATTGTTCAGTAGGAAGTGTTGTTTACATATTATGGATATTAAACCTTTATTTCAATTCTCTCTTTCTTGTAGTCAGTTCTTTTTTTACTAATATCTTGTTCTGAAGATGTTTGGCAAAGGTTGGATCTGTTTTTCAACTTACACACTGTCAAATGTCCTATCATCTCTCAATAAATGTTAAATAACAGATATAGTATCCTTTAAAGGATAAAAAAAAGTAAAAACTTACTTTTTTTTTTTTTAACTTTTTTTTAGGGCTCAAAAAAAGCAACAATTATGAAGATGGTACAGGCCTGGGCAGTGTTTCATTCTATTGTACATAGGGTAGTTGTAAGTCACAACCAACTCAACAGCACCTAACAACAACAACAGACTTAACTGACAATGCTTTGTTCTGAATTACTGGTAGAGGGTAAAAGAGTTAACTACATACAGCTCACTACATACACACACACACACACACACACACACACACACACCTTGCCAAATATTAGGAGTTCTTGATCTTATATGCCTATTTGGATAACGAAAAATTTTATAAACATGTTACTTTATGGCCATGATAAGGAGATATTGGTAAAATTGTAATCTGGCAACTGGCAAGTTGTAAATAACAAGGCTAGGCAGGAAAAAAAATCTAATCCTACTCATTGACTTCCCCACGTGTCTGTCAGTTTGTCATACTGTGGGGGCTTGCATGTTGCTGTGATGCTGGAAACTATGCCACTGGTATTCAGATACCAGCAAGGTCACCGATGGAGGACAGGCTTCAGCTGAGCTTCCAGACTAAGACAGACTAAGAAGAAGGACCCAGCAGTCTACTTCTGAAAAGCATTAGCCAGTGAAAACCTTATGAATAGCAGCAGAACATTGTCTGATATAGTGCGGGAAGATGAACCCCCCAGGTTGGAAGGCACTCAAAAGATGACTGGAGAAGAACTACCTCTTCAAAGTAGCGTCACCCCTAATGATGTGGATGGAGTAAAGCTTTCAGGACTTTCATTTGCTGATGTGGCAAAACTCAAAATGAGAAGAAACAGCTGCCAACATCCATTAATAATCAGAACCTGGAATGTACGAACTACGAATCTAGGAAAATTGGAAATCATCAAAAATGAAATGGAACACATAAACATCGGTATCCTAAGCATTAGTGAGCTGAAATGGACTGGTATTGGCCATTTCAAATCAGACAATCATACAGTCTACTATGCTGGGAATGACAACTCAAAGAGGAATGGTGTTGCATTTATCGTCAAAAAGAATGTTTCGAGATCTATCCTGAAGTACAATGCTGTCAGTGATAGGATAACATCCGAATGCCTACAAGGAAGACCAGTTAATAAGCCTATGATTCAAATTTATGCACGAAAAACTAGGGCCAAAGATGAAGAAATACAAGATTTTTATCAGCTGCTGCAATCTGAAATGGATCGAACATGGATTCAAGACTCATTGATAATTACTGGTGATTGCAATGAGAACGTTGGAAACAAAGAAGAAGGATCAGTAGTTGGAAAATATGCCCCTGATGATGGAAACAATGCTGGAGATAGAATGATAGGATTTTGCAAGACCAACGACTTCTTCATTGCAAATACCTTCTTTCACCAACATAAACAGTGGCTATACACATGGGCCTCGCCAGATGGAACACACAGAAATCAAATTGACTACATATGTGGAAAGAGACGATGGGAAAGCTCAATATCATCAGTCAGAACAGGGCCAGGGGCTGACTGTGGAATAGACCATCAATTGCTCATATTCAAGTTCAAGCTGAAACTGAAGAAAATCAGAGCAAGTCCACAAGAGCCAAAATATGACCTTGAGCATATACCACCTGAATTTAGAGACCATCTGAAGAATAGATTTGATGCATTGTACGCTAGTATCCGAAGCCCAGACGAGTTGTGGAATGACATCAAGGACATCATACATGAAGAAAGCAAGAGGTCACTGAAAAAACAGGAAAGAAAGAAAAGACCATGATGGATGTCAAAGGAGACTCTGAAACTTGCTCTTGAGCATCGAGCAGCTAAAGCAAAAAGAATTGATGAAGTAAAAGAACTGAACAGAAGATTTCAAAGGGCCTCTCGAGAAGACAAAGTAAAGAATTATAATGACATGTGCAAATAGCTAGAGATGGAAAACCAAAAGGGAAGAACACACTCAGCGTTTCTCAAGCTGAAAGAACTGAAGAAAAAATTTGAGCCTCGAGTTGCAATAGTGAAGGATTCTAGGGCGAAATTATTAAATGACACAGGAAGTATCAAAAGAAGATGGGAGAAATACACAGAGTCATTATACCAAAAAGAATTAGTCGATGTTCAAACATTTCAAGAGGTGGCATATGATCAGGAACTGATGGTACTGAAGGAAGAAGTCCAAGCTGCTCTGAAGGCATTGGTGAAAAACAAGGCTCCAGGAATTGATGGAATATCAATTGAGATGTTTCAACAAACAGATGCAGTGCTGGAGGTGCTCACTCGTCTATGCCAAGAAATATGAAAGACAGCTTCCTGGCCAACTGACTGGAAGAGATCCATATTTATGCCTATTCCCAAGAAAGGTAATCCAACCGAATGTGGAAATTATAGAACAACATCATTAATATCACATGCAAGCAAAATTTTGCTGAAAAGCATTCAAAAATGGCTGCAGCAGTATATCGACAGGGAACTAACTGCCAGAAATTCAGGCCAGTTTCAGAAGAGGACGTGGAACCAGGGATATCATTGCTGATGTCAGATGGATCCTACCTGAAAGCAGAGAATACCAGAAGGATGTTTACCTGTGTTTTACTGATTATGCAAAGGCATTCGACTGTGTGGATCATAACAAACTGTGGATAACATTGTGAAGAGTGAGAATTCCAGAACACTTAATTGTGCTCATGAGAAACCTTTACACAGATCAAGAGGCAGTTGTTCGGACAGAACAAGGGGATACTGATTGGTTTAAAATCAGGAAAGGTGTGTGTCAGGGTTGTATTCTTTCACCACATCTACTTAATCTGTATGCTGAACAAATAATCCAAGAAGCTGGGCTATATGAAGAAGAACGGGGCATCAGGATTGAAGGAAGATTCATTAACAACCTGCGTTATGCAGATGACACAACCTTGCTTGCTGAAAGTGAAGAGGACTTGAAGCACTTACTAATGAAGATCAAAGACCACAGCCTTCAGTATGGATTGCACCTCAACATAAAGAAAGCAAAAATCCTCACAACTGGACCAATGAGCAACATCATGATAAATGGAGTAAAGATTGAAGTTGTCAAGGATTTCATTTGACTTGGACCCACAATCAACAGCCACGGAAACAGCAGTCAAGAAATCAAAAGACGCATTGCATTGGGTAAATCTGCCGCAAAGGATTTCTTCAAAGTGTTGAAGAGCAAAGATGTCACCCTGAAGCCTAAGGTGCGCCTGACCCAAGTCATGGTATTTTCAATCACATCATATGCATGTGAAAGCTGAACAAAGAATAAGGAAGACCGAAAAAGAGTTGACGCCTTTGAATTGTGGTGTTGGTGAAGAATATTGAATATACCATGGACTGCCAAAAGGAAGAACATAACTGTCTTGGACGAAGTGCAGGCAGAATGCTCCTTAGAGGCAAGGATGGCGAGACTGCGTCTTACATACTTTAGACATGTTGTCAGGAGGAATCAGTCCCTGGAGAAGGACATCATGCTTGGCAGAGTACAGGGCCAGTGGAAAAGAAGACTCTTAACGAGGTGGATGGACACAGTGGCTACAACCATGAGCTCAAGCATAACAACGACTGTAAGGAGAGCTCAAGCATAACAACAACTGTAAGGAGGGCTCAAGACCGCGCAGTGTTTTGTTCTGTTTTGCATAGGGTCGGTATGAGTCAGAACCGATTCCAGGGCACCTAACAACAACAACAACTCATTGACTTACTTAATAGAGAAATAAAACACATTTGTAAAAACAATTGAGAGCATTCCTTTCCCCTACATGTGCCTCAAGGAATGACGCTTTAACGCATTGGAAAAGTTGTGCGTTTCCCTTTCTGCTTGCTAAGAGAGATTGAAAGAAAAATGGTGAGAGGCAACATAGCCATGCTTATCTTGGCAGAAAAACATTGCTGCAAGCAGCAACAAAAATTCCTTTACTGTTTTTTTAAAGTAACGGTACCTGCTACCTAGTCCCTTTCCACTTGAGCAATGGATTTTTCTATCTGTATTTATTTATTTATGTTTCCCCTCGCTGCTGGCTGACAAATGCTGTGGGCAGAACAGAACTTGCATTCCGTCTCACTGCACCCTGAAAAAGACGCACACTCTCTATGTTTGATGTATTATTTCCTCCACAGAAAACAACGATGCCTCAGGAAACAAGCTACGGTACAAAAGGCTCAGCGTTGCCTGGTGAACAAGAAGCAAAACTGTATAGAAATTAGGCTAGATAGGAAAAAAAAAAAAAAAAGTGCATCTCTATACACATTAAAATAAGATGAAGATAAAACAAAAACAATAATACACAATTTTTAGGTAACCCTGGAGGTAAACACTGAAAACTCTAATAATTAAAATGTGACATAATGGTATGAAGATGTCTAAGCTTATTTTATGCCAAGGTCCCCTTTAACAATCTGATGAAAGTTATGAATATGCTATCTGAAAATTTTTTCTCTCTTTCACACACGTGCACGCACACACACACGCACACACACACCTGTTTTACAGATCATTTACAAGAGTTCTTGAAGTTTCTATGCCTTAACCAGACTAACAGACTAATACCTGCTAGTTTAAATGAGTACGATTTTTTGGTTTGTTTGTCATACCAATATTAAGTCTGACATGATATGTCACATTTAGAAAAGAGCTAACATCTCTTTAAGTGAAGAAGTTAATCTGAGTTGCAATTTCGTATATGAGCCGGTATCAGAATATAAAGAAAAGAAGTTACCTGAATGGAGGGAAAAATGGCTCAAAACATCTTGTCAGGTATTAAAGTAATGGTGTGTTTCAAGAGGCTGGGATGAGCAAGTTTTGTGTCTGTGAAGTAAGGAAAGGTAAGGTGGAACTTCTGTGCATAAGGAAAGGTCACACACAAGTAGGAAAGTTCTGAGATCGGATGAAAATGAACAGTCATTACTAGAAATGCCAGGGTAAAGAATCTGAGTTAATTGGGAAAACTCAGAGTTATATTTAGATAGTAGAAAGAATGCAACATATCTGAAAAGAATAGTAAGAACCAATGTACTTAAAAGAAAAGGATGTGGATAAGTACAGCTTATGAATTTGGAAAAATAGTTAACAGATTTGCCACAGGTTACTCATTGCAAGTTAGGGTGCAGGCAGGTCGATGAAACACCACTTAGCTCAAAAGAGGATTGGGCAAATAGTATACTATTTGAATTCTACCTTTGTTTGCCAATCAATTCCTCCCCGCCTGGAGATGTCATTGTAAGTGTACTATGCTAATTTTTTTTACAACAACATTTAAAAAAAAATGGTATAACAGAGCTTAGAAAAATATTTCTTGGTGGGAGGGAGCAGTTAGCAAAGAAATTAGAAGGTGCAGCATAGTTGCATAAAAATACAGTAACCAAAGTTCTGGAATCAAGTTGATGTGGTTTAGCTCTGTTCTGTAAACACTCTCTTATTATGAGAAGATATCTTTTTCTTGCTAAATCTGTTTGTTATTTTCTAAAATAAGTGAAATACTTGGAACTATGAAGATTAAATTGAACAATGTATGTAAAGTACTTAACATACTGCATGACAAGGTGGCAGAAGGAAAAAGTAATTATTCATATAATTATCATATTAAACAATAAAACTACTTTTGTAAGCAGCATACAACTTTTGGGTTGTCGTTGTTATCATTGTTAGGTATTGTTTAGTTCATTCTAACTCATAGCAACCTCATGTAAAAAAGAACTAAATACTGCCTGATCCTGCCTCACAGTCAGTGCTGTGTTTGAGTTCATTGTTGCCACCACTATGTCAATCCATCTCACTGAGGGTCTTCCTCTTTTCCAATGACCCTCTATTTTACTAAGCATGATGTCCTTCTCCAGGGATTGGTCCCTCCTGATCACATGTCCAAAGTACTTGCAAAGAAATCTGGACATTCTTGTTTCTAAGGAATATTCTATCTGTACTTCTTCCGAGATAGATTTGCTCGTTATTCTGGCAGTCCATGGTATATTCAATATACTTTGCCAATACTGTAATTCAAAGGCATCAATTCTTCTTTGGTCTTCCTAATTCATTGTCCAGCATCACATACTTGTGAGACAACTGAAAATATCATGGCTTGGGTAAGACGTGCCATAGTTCTCAAAGGAACGTCTATAATTTTCAACAATATAAAGAGGTCTTTTGCAGCAGATTTGCCCAAGGCAATACACTGTTTGGTTTATTGACGGCTGCTTCCATGGGTGTTGATTATGGATCCAAGAAAAATGAAGTCTTTGACAGCTTCAATCTTTTCTCCATTTATCATGACGTTGCCTATTGGTCCAGTTGTGAGGAGTTTTGTTTTCTTTATGTTGAGGCATAACAATACTGAAGGCTATAATCTTTGATCTCCATCAATAAATGCTTCAAGTCCTCTTCACTTTCAGCAAGCAAACTTGTGTCATCTGACTATCACAGGTTGTTAATGAGTCTTCCACCAATCCTGAAGCTCCATTCTTCTTCATGTAGTCCAGCTTCTTGAATTACATGCTCACTGTAGAGTTTGAATAAGTATGGTGAAAAAGGTACAACTCTGACACACATCTTCTGGGCTGTAAAACATGCAGTATCCCCTTGTTCTATTCAAACAACTGCCCCCTGGTCTGCATACAAGTTCCTCATGAACACGTTAAGTGTTCTGCAATTCTCATTCTTCTCAATGTTATCCATAATTTCTTATGGTCCACAGAGTCACATGCCTTTGCATAGTCAATAAAACACAGTTAAACTTCTTTCTGATATTCTCTGCTTTAAGCCAAGATCTGTCTGACATCAACAATGACATCCTTCATTTCTTTGTCTTCTTCTGAATCTGACTTGAATTTCTGGCAGTTGCCTGTGAATGTACTGCTGCAACCATTTGTGAATTACCTTTAGCAAAATTTTACTAGTATGTGATATTAATGATACTTTTCAATAATTTCTGCATTTTGTTAGATCATCTTTCTTTGGAATGGGCACAAATATGGATTTCTTCCAGTCAGTTGGCCAGGTAGCTGTCCTTCAAATTTCTGAGCACACATGAATGAGCCCTTCCAGAGTTGCATCCCCTTGTTAAAACATCTCAATTGGTACTCTGTCAATTCCTGCACCCTAGTTTGCATCAATACAAAAGAAAAAAAAAATTGGGTTAGTTATGCTGTAGCCGTAATTACTAGTTCAGGAAAATTCCTAATTTCACTCACTCATTCAACTGATAGTTATCCAGAGGCAATTATGAGCCAAACAGTATATTAGTCATTGTTGATACAGCAGTGAATAGAATAAAGTCCCTGGCTTAAGTCTCTCTCATTATGTTACAGTTGGGAAGGCAAATGTACAGCAATAAAAAATTATTAGTTGTTACCAGGGATGGGAGGGAGAGGGAAAGGGGAATTTTTGCATAGGGGCATTGAGTGTATGTTAATGATAGTGGAATAATTTGGAAAATTTAATGAGAATGGCTGCACAAGTTAAAGAATGCAATCAATGTCATTGAATTATACATGTAGAAATTGTTGACCAGGTGTATATATGTTTCGTTGAGTATATTTTGACAACAATTAAAAAATGAAAAGTTATCATTAGCCAATTACTTGATATCTATAAGCTTGAGGTTTCACAACTGTAAAATAGCAAATTTAAAAACTGTCCTAAATAACTAAAAGTAGGTTGTGAATAAAAAAACTATTTAATATTAACATAATGAATGTCAGAAGAAACTCTGAAACTTGTTCTTGAACATAGAGTAGCTAAAGCAAAAGGGAAAAATGATGAAGTAAAAGAGCTGAACAGACGATTTCAAAGGGCAGTTTGAGAAGATAAATTAAAGTGTTATAATGAAATATACAAAGATCTGGAGTTAGAAAACCAAAAGGAAAGAAGATGCTTGGCATTTTTCAAGATGAAAGAACTGGAGAAAAAATTCAAGCCTCAAGTCGTAATACTGAAGCATTCTGTGGGGAAAATATTGAAAGATGAAGGAAGCATCAAAAGAAGATGGAAGGAATACAGACAGTCACTGAACCAAAAAGAATTGGCTGATGTTCAACCATTTCAGGAGATGAAATATAATCAAGTACCAATGGTAATGAAGGAAGAAGTCCAAGATACACTGAAGGGAATGTCAAAAAACAAGGATCCAGGAATTGACAAAATACCAATTGAGGTATTTCAACAAATGGATATAGCACTGGAGGTGCTCACTCTTCCATGTCAAGAAATTTGGAAGGCACCATCTTCACCAATCAACTGGAAGAGATCTATATTTGTACCCATTCTGAAGAAAGGTAATCCAACAGAATGCATAAATTATTGAACAAATGTTTAATATCACACTAGTAAAATTTTGCTGAAGACAATTGAAAAGCAGTTCCACATTGACAGGAAAATGCCAGAAATTCAAGCCGGATTCAGAGAAGGACGCGAAACAAAGGATGTAATTGCTGATGTTGGATAGATCTTGGCTCAATGCAGAGAATACCAGGGAGATATTTACCCAGTGTTTTATTGACTAAGCAAAGGCATTTGATTGTGTGGACCATAAGAAATTTTGGATAACCTTGCAAAGAATGGAAATTCCAGAACATGTAATTATGTTCATGAGGGACTGTTCATAGACCGAGAGGCAGTCGTTCTAACAGAACAACGGGATACTGCATGGTTTACAGTCAGGAAACCTGTGGCTCAGGGTTGTACATTTTCATTATACTTATTCAATCTTTATGCTGAGCTAATAATCCGAGAAGCTGGACTATATGAAAAACAGAGCATCAAGATTGGTGTAAGACTCATTCACAACCTGTGATATGCAGATGAGACAAACTTGCTTGTTGAAAATGAAGAGGACTTGAAGCACTTACTGATCAAGATCAAAGACTATAACCTTAAGTATGGATTGCATCTCAACATAAAGAAAACAAAAATCTCACAACTGGACCAGTAAACAACATCTTGATAAACAGAGAAATGATTGAAGCTGTTACAGGTTTCATTTTACTTGGATCCACAATCAATGCACATGGAAATAGCAATCAAGAAATCAAATGACAGATTGTACTGGAGAAATCTGTTACAAAATACCTCTTTAAAGTGTTAAAAAGCAAAGATGTCACTTTGAGGATTAAGGTGCACCTGACTCAAGCCGTGATATTTTCAATGACCTCGCATGCGTGCAAACTCTGGACAACGTACATAAAGACTGAAGAAGAATGATGCCTTTGAATTATGGTTTTGACAAAGAATATTGAATATACCTTGGAGTACCAAAACAAAGAACAAATCTGTCTTGGAAGAAGTACAGCCAGAATGCTCCTTGCAACAAGTATGGTGAAACTTCATCTCATGTACTTTTGACATGTTGTTAGGAGAGCCCAGTCCCTGGAGAAGGACACTGTGCTTTGTAAAGTAGAGTGTCAGCGAAAAAGAGGAAGACCCTCAAGGAGCTGGATTGACAGAGTACCAGAAACAATGGGCTCAAGTATGGCAATGATTGTGAAGTTGACTTGGGACTGAGCAGTGTTTTGTTCTATTGTGCATAGGGTGACTATGGGTTGGAACAGACTCAATGGCACCTAACAGCAACAAAATTAAAATTACAACTTTAATAGAAATAAACCCTCTCCTCAGTTATTGACAAGGTTAGGTTCCAAAAACCAGGTTGTTATATAAAATTGGTGCTATGTGACAATGGAGGAAGACCACATCGGATTATAAAATGTAGGATGGCTGCGTCATTACATAACTACCAAATTACATCACTACAAAACTGCTAAACCACAGAGAATCATGGTCCAGCCAAGGTGACACATGACCTTAACCATCACATCTAGTATTACTCTGCCTTGTACCGCGATGTTCATTACCACCAGACTTACGTCATAAATAGGCAAAATATTCTGATTGTAGATTTTTCACTATTGTTGTAAATGCTGAATGTTGGATAATGAGACAGTTGATACGTGAGGCAGAGGTGAATTTATGTTCTTCCTATGTACCAAATACGCTTCTACATTTACACTCATCTCATTTACATTCAATATAACTGTGATATAGGTGCTAAAATTATAACCATTTTACAGATGAAATTATTGAGCGTTGGAGATGTTAAGGAGCTAGATGAAGGTATATCCCTAGTACATATTGTTTCTTGGTTTTGATCCCAAGAAATCTGACTCTATAGCTTTCTAGTCCTCATAGAATCCACACTTCTGTCATTTTGTTGTGCTGTGGGGGCTTGCTTGTTGCTGTGATGATGGAAGCTATGCCTCTGGTATTTATATACCAGCAGGGTCACCCAAAGTGGATGGACAGGTTTCAACTGAGCTTCCAGACTAAGACAGACTAGGAAGAAGGACCTAGAGGTCTACATCTGAAAAGAATTAGCCAGTGAAAACTTGATGAATAGCAGCAGAACATTGTCTGATGTAGTGCCGAGCCCCTCAGGTTGGAAGGCGCACAAAAGACAACGGAGAAGAGCTGACTCCTCAAAATAAAGTTGACCTTAATGACACAGATGGAGTCAAGCTTTCAGGACCTTCACCTGTAGATGCTGCCCGACTCAAAATGAGAAGAAACAGCTGCAAACATCCATTAATAATTAGATTGTGGAATGTAACAAGTATGAACTAGGAAAATTGGAAATCTTCAAAAATAAAATGAAACACATAAACATTGATACCGTAGGCATTAGTGAGCTGAAATGGATTGGCGTTGGCCATTTTGAATATGACAAACATATGGTCTTCCATGCCAGGAGTGACAACTTGAAGAGGAATGACATTTCATTCATCGTCAAAAGAACATTTCAAGATCTATCCTGAAGTACAACGCAGTTGATGGTAGGGTAATTCCATGTACCTACAAGGAAGGCCAGTTAATAGGACTATTGCTCAAATATATGCATCAACTACTAATGCCAAAGATGAAGAAATTGAATATTTTTACCAACTTTTGCAGTCTGAAATTGATCAAACATGCCATCAGAATGGATTGAAAATCACTGGTGATTGGAATGTGAAAGTTGGAAACAAAGAAGAAAAATTGGTAGTTGGAAAACATGGCCTTGGTGAAAGAAATGATGCCAGAGATCACATGATAGAATTTTGCAAGATCAACGATTTCTTCATTGCAAATACCTTTTTTTCACCAACATAAATGTTAACTGTACACACGGACCTCACCAGATGAAATACACAGGAATCAAATTAACCACACCTGTGGAAAAAGATGATGGAAAAGCTTAATATTATCAGTCAGAACAAGACCAGGGGCTAACTGTGGAACAGAGCATCAATTGTTTATATGCAAGTTCAAGTCGAAGCTGAAAAAAATTGAACAGTTTCACCAAATCTGAGGTATGGCCTTGATTATATCCCACCTGAATTTAGAGACCGTCTCAAGAATAGATTTGATACGTTGAACACTAATGATCAAAGACCAGATAAGTTGTGGAATTACATAAAAGACATTATACATGAAGAAAGCAAGAGGTCATTAAAAAGAAAGAAAAGACAAATGGATGTCAGAAGGACTCTGAAACGTGCTCTTGAATTTCAAGTAGCTAAAGCAAAAGGAAGAAATGATGAAATAAAAGAGCGGAAAACAAGATTTCAAAGGGCGGCTCCAGAATACAAAGCAAAGTATTATAATGATATCTGCAGAGACCTGAAGTTAGAAAATCAAAACAGAAGAACATGCATGGCATTTCTCAAGTTGAAAGAACTGAAGAAAAATTCAAACTTTGAATTACAATATTGATGGATTCTACTGGGAACATATTAAGTGACACAGGAAGCATCAAAAGAAGATGGTGGGAATACACAGAGTCACTATATCAAAAAGAATTGGTCAATGTTCAAGCATTTCAGGTGGTAGTGTATGATCAGCAACCAATGGTACTGAAGTAAGAGAGCCAAGCTTCACTGAAGGCATTGAAGAAAAATGAGGCTCCAGGAACTGACTGACTACCAATTGAGAAGTTTCAAAAAAGGGATGCAGAACTGGAAGTGCTCACTCGTCTATGACAAGAAATTTGGAAGACAGCTACCCAGCCAACCAACTGGAAGAATACATATGCCTATTCCCAAGAAAGGTGATCCAACCAAATGCAGAAATTATCAAAGTATATCTTTAATATCACATGCAAGTAAAATTTTGCTGAAGATCATTCAAAAATGGCTGCAGCAGTATATCCATAGGGAATTGCCAGAAATTCAAGCAGATTCAAAAAAGGTTGTGGAACCAGGAATATCACTGATGATGTCACATGGATCCTGGCTGAAAGCAGAGAATACCAGAAAGATATTTACCTGTGTTTTATTGACTAGACAAAGGCGTTTGTCTGTGTGGATCATAATAAATTATGGATAACATTTTCGAAGAATGGGAATCCCAGAGCACTTAACTTTGCTCAGGAGGAACCTGTACATAAATCAAGAGGCAGGCATTCCATCAGAACAAGGTGATACTGTGTGGTTTAAAATCAGGGAAGATGTGTGTCAGTGTTGCATCCTTTTACCATACTTATTCAATCCGCATGCTGAGCAAATAATCCAAGACACTGGACAATATGAAGAAGAACAGAGCATCAGAATTGGAGGAAACTCATTAACAATCTGCATTATGCAGATAACACAACCTTGGTTGCTGAAAGTGAAGAGGACTTCATCACTCACTGATAAAAATCCAAGACTACAGCCATCGGTATGGGTTACTCCTCAGCTTAAAGAAAACAGAATTCCTCACAACTGGACCAGTAAGCAACTTCATTATAAACGGAGAAAAGAACAAACTTGTCTAGGATTTCATTTTACTTGGATCCACAATTGTCACCCATGGAAGCAGCAGTCAAGAAATCAAACAACACATTGCATTTGGCAAATCTGCTACAAAAGACCTCTTTAAAGTGTTAAAAAGCAAAGATGTCACCTTGAAGACTAAGGTGAACCTGACCCAAGCCATGGTGTTTTCAATCGCCTCATATACATGTGAAACCTGGACAATGAACAAGGAAGACTGAAGAGTCAAGGCCTTTGAATTATGGTGTTGGTCAAGAATATTGAATATACCATGGACTACCAAAAGAACGAGCAAATCTGTTTTGGAAGAAGTACAGACAGAATGCTCCTTAGAAGCAAGGGTAACGAGGTTACATCTCACATACTTTGGACATGTTATCAGTGGGACCAGTCACTGGAGAAGGACATCATGCTCGGTAGAGAGACAGCAAAAAAGAGGAAAACCCTCAATGAGATGGGTTGGCACAGTGGCTGCAACAATGGGCTCAAGCATAACAATGATTGTGAGAATGGCACAGGACTGGGCAGTGTTTTGTTTTGTTGTACACAGGGTCGCTATGAGTCAGAAGTGACTGGATGGCACTCACAACAACAGCAAGTCCTCATAAGTAGTATAATTCCTTGTTGTTCATTGCCTTGAGTCAATTCTGACTCCTAGCATACTAAAAATTGGAAGATGGATACTGTACTTGTGTTGCGGCCAATAGATTACATAAATAGGGAGACTTTACTGGCAAAATTGAAATCAAGCTGAGCTGCCAATATTAGTAATGAGAAAATTTGAAGGTGTTAAGAGCGCTATAACCATAAAACCCAAAAAGAATTCAGCCTCTGACTCATCTTTGGATGAGCGGTGACTTTGGTAAAGAGGGTCAAGTATAACCAGATATTTATCTTAATGGTGACGTGTCTACAAGAAAGGCAGTATCCTTAAAATGATAACAAAAATGGCATCATCAGCTCCAATAGAGAAAGCATATGATAGTCAACTAGAAAAACCAGTGCATGGAGATTGATCTATTAATGCAAACAAACACAAATTTATGGTTATTCATGCAGTCATTTCCCAGGGCTACAAAAGAAAAGAGACCGTACTTCCTGCATATAATGGGATAGCAATGTCTCTTATAAGATCTGGAAGGTACAAAATTTTATCTTTATAAAAACCTAATTAATGATTAAATAATAAATAGGAGTTCAGGAAATATTTTTTCCTTATTTGTATAAGTCATCTCATGCTTCTTGGAAAACCAAGGATGTACAACATCAGCACTAGTTCATGGCAAACTATTACCTTTAACTTTTCCTTGGGAAAAGAAAGGAGTGGGAAAAAAATGTTACCTAGAAACATTAAAAAATGTTAAAAATAGATTGCACAAGAACAGTCTACATGATTTCAGATGAGTATTTTTATGTCTCCATGTCCTATGATCTGCTGGGAAACGCATCCCGTATATATGAAATAATGCCCTTCTACCAAACTGAATTTGTTCTTAGTCATCAATTGCATCCTATAAACGTAGTATTGCTGAAAATCATCATGCTTGCATTTGTGAGAATTATATTCTAACATATGATGTGAAATTAATTGGATGGAAAAATTATTTTTGCACTCCCACAACAAGCATTTCCTTGCTTTATTGCTTTTTAACAGAGTAAAATTTTATTGTATCATATCTTCCCCATTGCTCCTGTCCTTTAAGTAACTTTACTTCTTCCTTTGATTTATGGAGACTTCAATTTTGTTTTCAAATCTCATATTCAAAATCCTGAAAGAAAATTACAATCTCATCCTCTGACATTTTAAGCTGGAAGGGGTGTGGGGAGCTAAGAAAATCTGACATACACAAATGAGAAAAGTGTATATGAAGAAAAAAAAAAAATTAAAGACCATTTTCCATTGTCTGCTCTGCTAGTCTATTTTACCATAAAATGTTTGATAAATGTATTTGCCTTTGTATCCACAGTAAGTGCTTTATTTACTTTGCCGGTTTCAGGCAGATTTGCAAATTTTGGAGTAGAAATGCTGATTTTTTTTTTTGGTTTTTTAACCTACAATTAGAAAGATACTAAAATCCTGACAGCAGCAGGAAACTTCAGCACCCAAGTGAAAATGTGATATCCCATTATGGAAAAGCACATGAAAATTCAGATAGATTCAGGGACTCTGATCATGTTTCTATTACGCACTTCCTTCCCCTTGCTCAGAACTACTCTTGTGGCTCTGAGAAATACTTCATATCTGATATCAAGGTGTCTTAAATTGTAATAAGCATTTCTTTTTGCATTTAAAATGTTTTGAGAGACATTTCATTTCCATACAAAATAAAAATTTAATTTAGTAATTTCACCAATTTAATTTTACAAATGATGCTAATTTTAATGTCTCCCCCAACTTTTTTTCCCAACTGATGAATTGACTGCACCTAATGAATGTCCATGTTATAAACCCTGTCTTCTTAGGTTTTGTGACTTTATACCAAATACGAAGTAGGAAAAGACCATCCCAAACATGCATCATCAAATATTCCTCTACTATAAAAGGACTTTAGACATTTCAAATTTACTTTGCCCAACATTTTTTATCTTTGAATAATTTTTTTCTTTCTTGTTGTGATGTTATTGAACTAGAAAGAAATAATTTTGTTTAAGTATTATTTGAAAATTCTCATGAGAAAGTATCTTAGGCTGGGTTCTCTAGAGAAGCAATACTGGTAAAGAGTATGAGCATATATAGAGAGATTTATATCAAAGAAATAGTTTTTCTTTGTCCCAACTCTGTAGATCAGGATACAGGCTTCACCTGATTCACATAGCTAAAGGGGCTGGTGAACCCAAGATCAGCAGGTCAGTGAGCAGGGCTCTTGCTCACAGGCTGCAAAGATCCATGAATCCCAAGATTGGCAGGCAAGATCACAGGTTAGATTCTGGCTCAAGTCCCAAGAGCCAGAGGTCAGACGAACAGGAGCGAGTTGCAGGATGCAAAAGGAGAAAAAGACCACAAGCCTTCCCAGAATATTCACTTATATTCAATGCCAGCCACGCACCACACACCCAAGGGAATTCCCTTTTAACTGGTTAGCTACTCACAGCAGATCCCATCACAGAGGTGATCACATTATATCAAATCTCTCCACAGAGTTGATCATAACATGATACGGCTGCCAAATCATTGATAATCATGGCCCAGTCAAGTTGACATACAACCTTAACCATCAAAGAAAGTATTCAAAAGATAAGACTTATTTGGCCTAATACCTAGAAAAATGGATTTAGAAAGCATTGTTTTGTCATTCACTTCAGTTTTTAATCATCATGGTGTGCTTTGGTCCTTCTAGACCCCAAGTTTCAAATTTTCCTGTTTCATCTCTTGACCAAATGATCTTTCTTTTAGTATCAGCAGAGATCACATTACTTAAATTACCATTTTCATAGTTAACATTCACCCCAGATTACATGTAATATGTCAGATCTTCACAACTAGGACTGTGCTTAAAATGGATTATAGGTGACAATAGATTCCAGAACAATCATTCATCTTCTTAGGAGAGCTCATTAACCTTTAAAAGTTTGTACATGATTCCATAATTGTCTTGCAAGAGGATTTTTATTTCTGCTTTATTTCTTCAGGTTACCCCTTCATATGGCCGACGATGAGGCTGACATTCTTTTTAATTCTTTGAGCTGGCAAAACAGTTGGTAAAACAGAGGAAAAAAAGAAAAATTTCTCTGAGCACCATCCTTGTCTCTAGCACTTTTTTTGGCTTAAAAATCCATTGCCATCTGGTCTATTCCAACTCACAGCAACCCTACAGGATAGAGTAGAACTGCCCCAGAGAGTTTCCAAGGAGCACCTGGTAGATTTCAACTGCCAAACTTTTGGTTAGCAGCAGTAGCACTTAAGCACTATGCTACCAGGGTTTCCAGTCTTTGGGCTTAGGGAGAATGAAATATCATGGCTTCTTATGCATATAGTCCAACAGAAAAATCACTTGAAAAATAATGAAAAATTTTCCATATTTATTTTTTATTCCAAACTTTGTCTAAGAACTACTCTTCTTGTAAAGCTCATTCATGTTTCATATCATCTATAAACTATTCTTAGTTTGTATCTTTCTGCATCAAATAATTTCAATTTGAGGATGGCCAAAGCTCTAATGAAGTAGTTGATGTTGATTACAACATTTTACATTATCTAACAAATTAAAACAAAACAGAAAAGCACAATAAGACTAAAAGTGATAATAACCATTTCAGGCTTTTATGTAATTTACTCATTTTCATGGGTGGTACAAGTCTAGGATTCTTTCACTAGTCATTTAATCAGTTAAGGATTTTATTCCAGTTTAATCTTTAGAAAATATTTCAAACATGGAATTCATGGAGAGAACACTATAAATCTTTTCATTGAAAAGTTGGAAAACTTTCCTTTTTTAAAACACATGTGAGTCTTATAGACTAAATCATCTTAGTTAAAAGTGCTTTTATTGGAGGTGGGGCCAAGATGGCGGACTAGGTAGACGCTACCTCGGATCCCTCTTGCAACAAAGACTCGGAAAAACAAGTGAATCAATCACATACATAACAATCTACGAACCCTGAAAAACAAACACAGATTTAGAGATGGAGAATGAACAAATACGGGGAAGCAGGGATTGTTTTCAGAGCCTGGAGCCAGCGTACCAGCCAGGTAACCTTCGGCGCCTGATTTAGGGCAGAGCCCAGGGGAGCAGACGGCACAAACAAGGGGCCCAGCCCTAGCCCTCGAACTCACTTGGGAGGGGGCCCAGCCAGTTTGCGCGGGTGGCGTGGCGATGCAGCTGGTGGGAGAAGTCCCCGGGAGGCAGTGACTGGTCTTGGAGCGGGGAGAGCAGCGTCCCAGCCGGGACACGCAGTCACGGCACAAGCATGGGGAGTTGCTCCACTCACCTGAACTAACCCCGGGAGGGGGCCCAGCCAGTTCGGAAGGGCGGCACAGCGACGCAGCTGGCGGGACGAGAAGTCCCTGGGAGGCAGCGACTGATTTTGGACTCGAGAGTGCACCGTCCCAGCAGGGGAACCATGATGTTGGGGGTGGGGCTGGCAGCGGAGGATCTGACCATGACTTCAGCGGGCCAGACCTCCCGGGGGCAATCTCCACACAGCCAGCACACATAGGCGACGTGTCCTGCAGGAATCTCAGATATAATTGTTATTCCAAGCAAGACAAGCAACTCTGGCTATATTCTGAGGTGCTACTCTCCTATCTCTCTGACCCCTCCCCCACCCTCCCCAGGCAGCTTCATTAACATCGGAATTGCCTGAGCCAGAGGGAGAACTCTGATAGGGATCTGACTGCATTTTTTTTTAGCAGATTTTCTGGAAAAACTAGTTTCCCAGTGATGGCTCGGAGACAGCAGTCCATATCAAACCACATAAAGAAGCAGACCATGACAGCTTCTCCAACCCCCCAAACAAAAGAATCAAAATCTTTCCCAAATGAAGATACAATCCTGGAATTATCAGATACAGAATATAAAAAACTAATTTACAGAATGCTTCAAGACATCACAAACGAAATAAGGCAAACTGCAGAAAAAGCCAAGGAACACACTGATAAAACTGTTGAAGAACTCAAAAAGTTTATTCAAGAACATAGTGGAAAAATTAATAAGTTGCAAGAATCCATAGAGAGACAGCATGTAGAAATCCAAAAGATTAACAATAAAATTACAGAATTAGACAACACACTAGGAAGTCAGAGGAGCAGACTCGAGCAATTAGAATGCAGACTGGGACATCTGGAGGACCAGGGAATCAACACCAACATAGCTGAAAAAAAATCAGATAAAAGAATTAAAAAAAATGAAGAAGCCCTAAGAATCATGTGGGACTCTATCAAGAAAGATAACGTGCGAGTGATTGGAGTCCCAGAACGGGAGGGGGGACAGAAAACACAGAGAAAATAGTTGAAGAACTCCTGACACAAAACTTCCCTGACATCATGAAAGATGAAAGGATATCTATCCAAGATGCTCATCGAACCCCATTTAAGATTGATCCAAAAAGAAAAACACCAAGACATATTATCATCAAACTCACCAAAACCAAAGATAAACAGAAAATTTTAAAAGCAGCCAGGGAGAAAAGAAAGGTTTCCTTCAAGGGAGAATCAATAAGAATAAGTTCAGACTACTCAGCAGAAACCATGCAGGCAAGAAGGGAATGGGACGACATATACAGAGCACTGAAGGAGAAAAGCTGCCAGCCAAGGATCATATATCCAGCAAAACTCTCTCTGAAATATGAAGGCGAAATTAAGATATTTACAGATAAACACAAGTTTAGAGAATTTGCAAAAACCAAACCAAAGCTACAAGAAATACTAAAGGATATTGTTTGGTCAGAAAACCGATAATATCAGACACCAGCACAACACAAGGTCACAAAACAGAACGTCCTGATATCAACTCAAATAGGGAAATCACAAAAACAAACAAATTAAGATTAATTAAAAAAAAAAAATACACATAACAGGGAATCATGGAAGTCAATAGGTAAAAGATCACAATAATCAAAGAGAGGGACTAAATACAGGAGGCATTGAACTGCCATATGGAGAGTGATACAAGGTGATATAGAACAATACAAGTTAGGTTTTTACTTAGAAAAATAGGGGTAAATAATAAGGTAACCACAAAAAGGTATAACAACTCTATAACTCAAGATAAAAGCCAAGAAAAACGTAACAACTCAACTAACATAAAGTCAAACACTATGAAAATGAGGATCTCACAATTTACTAAGAAAAACGTCTCAGCACAAAAAACTATGTCGAAAAATGAAACTGTCAACAACACACATAAAAAGGCATCAAAATGACAGCACTAAAAACTTATTTAGCTATAATTACCCTGAATGTAAATAGACTAAATGCACCAATAAAGAGACAGAGAGTCACAGACTGGATAAAGAAACACGATCCATCGATATGCTGCCTACAAGAGACACACCTTAGACTTAGAGACACAAACAAACTAAAACTCAAAGGATGGAAAAAAATATATTAAGCAAACAATAAGCAAAAAAGAAGAGGAGTAGCAATATTAATTTCTGACAAAATAGACTTTAGACTTAAATCCACCACAAAGGATAAAGAAGGACACTATATAATGATAAAAGGGACAACTGATCAGGAAGACATAACCATATTAAATATTTATGCACCCAATGACAGGGCTGCAAGATACATAAATCAAATTTTAACAGAATTGAAAAGTGAGATAGACACCTCCACATATATAGTAGGAGACTTCAACACACCACTTTCAGAGAAAGACAGGACATCCAGTAAGAAGCTCAATAGAGACACGGAAGACCTACTTACAACAATCAACCAACTTGACCTCATTGACTTATACAGAACTCTCCACCCAACTGCTGAAAAATATACTTTTTTTTCTAGTGCACATGGAACATTCTCTAGAATAGACCACATATTAGGTCATAAAACAAACCATTGCAGAGTCCAAAACATCAAAATATTACAAAACATCTTCTCAGACCACAAGGCAATAAAACTAGAAATCAATAACAGATAAACTAAGGAAAAGAAATCAAATACTTGGAAAATGAACAATACCCTCCTGAAAAAAGACTGGGTTATAGAAGACATCAAGGAGGGAATAAGGAAATTCATAGAATGCAACGAGAATGAAAATACTTCCTATCAAAACCTCTGGGACACAGCAAAAGCAGTGCTCAGAGGCCAATTTATATCGATAAATGCACACATACAAAAAGAAGAAAGAACCAAAATCAGAGAACTGTCCCAACAACTTGAACAAATAGAAAGTGAGCAACAAAAGAACCCATCAGGCACCAGAAGAAAACAAATAATAAAAATTAGAGCTGAACTAAATGAATTAGAGAACAGAAAAACAACTGAAAGAATTAACAAAGCCAAAAGCTGGTTCTTGGAAACAATTAACAAAATTGATAAACCATTGGCTAGACTGACTAAAGAAAAACAGGAAAGGAAACAAATAACCCGAATAAGAAACGAGAAGGACCACATCACAACAGAACCAAATGAAATTAAAAGAATCATTTCAGATTACTACGAAAAATTGTACTCTAACAAATTTGAAAACCTAGAAGAAATGGATGAATTCCTGGAAAAACACTACCTACCTAAACTAACACATTCAGAAGTAGAACAACTAAATAGACCCATAACAAAAAAAGAGATTGAAACTGTAATCAAAAAACTCCCAACAAAATAAAGCCCTGGCCCGGACGGCTTCACTGCAGAGTTCTACCAAACTTTCAGAGAAGAGTTAACACCACTACTATTGAAGGTATTTCAAAGCATAGAAAATGATGGAATACTACCCAATTCATTCTATGAAGCCACCATCTCCCTGATACCAAAACCAGGTAAAGACATTACAAAAAAAGAAAATTATAGACCTATATCCCTCATGAACATAGATGCAAAAATCCTCAACAAAGTTCTAGCCAATAGAATCCAACAACACATCAAAAAAATAATTCACCATGATCAAGTGGGATTTATACCAGGTATGCAAGGCTGGTTTAATATCAGAAAAACCATTAATGTAATCCATCACATAAATAAAACAAAAGACAAAAACCACATGATCTTATCAATTGATGCAGAAAAGGCATTTGACAAAGTCCAACACCCATTTATGATAAAAACTCTTACCAAAATAGGAATTGAAGGAAAATTCCTCAACATAATAAAGGGCATCTATGCAAAGCCAACAGCCAATATCACTCTAAATAGAGAGAACCTGAAAGCATTTCCCTTGAGAATGGGAACCAGACAAGGATGCCCTTTATCACTGCTCTTATTCAACATCGTGCTTGAAGTCCTAGCCAGGGCAATTAGGCTAGACAAAGAAATAAAAGGTATCCGGATTGGAAAGGAGGAAGTAAAGTTATCACTATTTGCAGATGACATGATCTTATACACAGAAAACTCTAAGGAATCCTCCAGAAAACTACTGAAACTAATAGAAGAGTTTGGCAGAGTCTCAGGTTATAAAATAAACATACAAAAATCATTTGGATTCCTCTACATCAACAAAAAGAACACCGAAGAGGAAATAACCAAATCAATACCATTCACAGTAGCCCCCAAGAAGATAAAATACTTAGGAATAAATCTTACCAAGGATGTAAAAGACCTATACAAAGAAAACTACAAAGCTCTACTACAAGAAATTCAAAAGGACATACTTAAGTGGAAAAACATACCTTGCTCATGAATAGGAAGACTTAACATAGTAAAAATGTCTATTCTACCAAAAGCCATCTATACATATAACGCACTTCCGATCCAAATTCCAATGTCATATTTTAAAGGGATAGAGAAACAAATCACCAATTTCATACGGAAGGGAAAGAAGCCCCGGATAAGCAAAGCATTACTGAAAAAGAAGAAGAAAGTGGGAGGCCTCACTCTACCTGATTTCAGAAGCTATTATACAGCCACGGTAGTCAAAACAGCCTGGTACTAGTACAACAACAGGCACATAGACCAATGGAACAGAATTGAGAACCCAGATATAAATCCATCCACGTATGAGCAACTGATATTTGACAAAGGACCAGTGTCAGTCAATTGGGGAAAAGATCGTCTTTTTAACAAATGGTGCTGGCATAACTGTATATCCATTTGCAAAAGAATGAAACAGGACCCATACCTCACACCATGCACAAAAACTAACTCCAAGTGGATCAAAGACCTAAACATAAAGACTAAAACGATAAAGATCACATGGAAGAAAAAGTAGGGACAACCCTAGGAGCCCTAATACAGAGCATAAACAGAATACAAAACATTACCAAAAATGATGAAGAGAAACCAGATAACTGGGAGCTCCTAAAAATCAAACACCAATGCTCATCTAAAGACTTCACCAAAAGAGTAAAAAGACCACCTACAGACTGGGAAAGAATTTTCAGCTATGACATCTCCGACCAGCACCTGATCTCTAAAATCTACATGATTCTGTCAAAACTCAACCACAAAAAGACAAACAACCTAATCAAGAAGTGGGCAAAGGATATGAACACACATTTCACTAAAGAAGATATTCAGGCAGCCAACAGATACATGAGAAAATTCTCTCGATCATTAGCCATTAGAGAAATGCAAATTAAAACTACCATGAGATTCCATCTCACACCAACAAGGCTGTCATTAATCCAAAAAACACAAAATAATAAATGTTGGAGAGGCTGCGGAGAGATTGGAACTCTTATACACTGCTGGTGGGAATGTAAAATGGTACAACCACTTTGGAAATCTATCTGGCATTATCTTAAACAGTTAGAAATAGAACTACCATACAACCCAGAAATCCCACTCCTCGGAATATACCCTAGAGATACAAGAGCCTTCACACAAACAGATATATGCACACCCATGTTTATTGCAGCTCTGTTTACAATAGCAAAAAGCTGGAAGCAAGCAAGGTGTCCATCAACGGATGAATGGGTAGATAAATTGTGGTATATTCACACAATGGAATACTACGCATCGACAAAGAACAGTGACGAATCTGTGAAACATTTTATAACATGGAGGAACCTGGAAGGCATTATGCTGAGCGAAATTAGTCAGAGGCAAAAGGACAAATATTGTATAAGACCACTATTATAAGATCTTGAGAAATAGTAAAAACTGAGAAGAACACATACTTTTGTGGTTACGAGGAGGGGAGGGAGGGAGAGGGTTTTTTATTGATTAATCAGTAGATAAGAACTGCTTTAGGTGAAGGGAAAGACAACACTCAATACATGGAAGGTCAGCTCAATTGGACTGGACCAAAAGCAAAGAAGTTTCCAGGATAAAATGAATGCTTCAAAGGTCAGCGGAGCACGGGCGGGGGTCTGGGGACCATGGTTGGAGGGGACTTCTAAGTCAATTGGCAAAATAATTCTATTATGAAAACATTCTGCATCCCACTTTGAAATGTGGCATCTGGGGTCTTAAATGCTAACAAGCGGCCATCTAAGATGCATCAATTGGTCTCAACCCACCTGGAGCAAAGGAGTATGAAGAACACCAAGGTCACACGACAACTAGGAGCCCAAGAGACAGAAAGGGCCACATGAACCAGAGACCTACATCATCCTGAGACCAGAAGAACTAGTTGGTGCCTGGCCACAATCAATGACTGCCCTGACAGGGAGCACAACAGAGAACTCCTAAGGGAGCAGGAGATCAGTGGGATGCAGACCTCAAATTCTCATAAAAAGACCATACTTAATGGTCTGACTGAGACTAGAGGAATCCCGGCGGCCATGGTCCCCAGACCTTCTGTTGGCCCAGGACAGGAACCATCCCCGAAGACAACTCATCAGACATGAAAGGGACTGGTCAGTGGGTGGGAGAGAGATGCTGATGAAGAGTGAGCTAATTATATCAGGTGGACACTTGAGATTGTGTTGGCATCTCTTGTCTGGAGGGGGGATGGGAGGATAGAGAGAGAGGGAAGCTGGCAAAATTGTCACGAAAGGAGAGACTGGAAGGGCTGACTCAATAGGGGGAGAGCAAGTGGGAGTACAGAGTAAGATGTATGTAAACTTATATGTGATAGACTGATTGGATTTGTAAACGTTCACTTGAAGCTTAATAAAAGTTAATAAAAAAAAAAGTGCTTTTATTGCACCAGTCTAATCCAATCCCTTCACTTATGTAAATGTTTTTTTGTTTTTCTTCCAAAAAAAGACAATGAACTACTTGTGGATGAGAACGGAGGTAAAGATTTCCTTTGTGTTTTTCTCAGTACCTAACCAACTACTGGGCATGAAATGGACATATTATATATTTTTACTGCCTTAACTAACCAAGGTAATAGGTCACTCAAGACAAACTCATTAGAGAACTTCGTAACAAAATTTTAAACATAGAACATTCGTTATAGTGATTCAAGTAGTTTGTACGTGAAGTAACTAACTTCACAAATTTAAAGATCAGTAAAGCAAAATGGCTGAAGACAGCCTTGTGGAATCCCTGCCTTTCCCCTTCACACTCATCAGCTTGCTACACTTTTGTTTTGTAAATCTGAAGCCCATTAGTAGTTTTACTGACCACGTTAGAAAAATCATTCTTGTTACAAACATTTACCATTTGCCTGAGCATATTGAACTACAGGTTTCCCCCTCCCCATCTGTTTCCTCTCTCCATACAACTTGTTGTTTGTCACCCAAATTAGCTCCATTGTGTCAAATTCTTCTCAGATCAGAACCTTGTTTAAAATATTAGGTCAAATCCTTTCAAATATTAGTACTTTTCTTGTAGCAGTGTATTTCAGTCTTAGTATCGTAGAGATGAATTTCAGACAATTTTTTTAGAAGTTAACTTTTGATATCTTCCATATTATCAGCATCAACATATGGAAAACAAAGATAGAGGCCTGGAAAAGCCTGAAATGACATCATCAGAGAAACAAAAATATCTCCTGAAGCCTTAAAACCACACAATCGTTTTGTTTAACTGGTAAAGAATTCCTGCCTTGAACATTATGCTTTTTTAAGTTCTATGTATATGGGATCAAATTAACAACAGCAACTCAGTAGATTATATAGAGGCCTTAGGGTGCAGTGAGATTTTGTTAATGGGTGTGGAACAACTCTGGAAAGAAGGGTGGGAATGGTTGCACAGCTCAAAGGTTGCAATCCATGTCCCTGAAGTGTACATGGACAAACTTAAATTGGCATATGTTTTTGCTGAGTATATTTTCAACAACAACAAATAAATATATTTTTTTAAAGAGGCAGAAAAACAAAGAACAAAAAATAAAAAGTGTAGTTATCGACAGCATCACGTTATCTAGGTATGACATCAAATTACTTTCAGATTTCAAAGGTCGATTTTATTGTTTTTTTTTTTTTTTGGTTTTAGTGAGGTCGTTCTTCTTTTTATCTCATTTCTGATGAAGCCTGTTCCATATTGTTCCTGATCCATTACAACTGACCAAATAGCCCACTCTAAGCTGCCATCAGTATGACTTTATAAAATTGGGCATGTTACCTCACTTCTCATTTCCTTAGTTGATTACTCTCTAAAATTAAGGTAAAAATATACAGATCTCCTAACACTGTTTTATAGATAAACTGAGACAATAAATGTAAAATCCTCTACACACGTCCTGGAATCTAATAAACAATTTAAATGTGTTACAATTTTTATTAATATTCTATGTCTTGAGAGTACTTTTTCTGTGATTTCATGGTTAGTATATTTTATTCTTTAGTAATAAAAGAAACCCATTCCACTAGCTAATATAAAAAGTTTGCTGTAAACATATAGAAAAGAATCTAGGACCAGGAAATGAAAGTTGGGCGATATGGAAAGAAACAAAAAATGTTTTCAGGAAAGTGGTAATATTCTCTTTCCTCAAGGAACAAAGTATCCTTTACTTTTGTTTCATTGTGGGTGTCTGCTCGATTTTGTGTTCTTATTCAATTACATTCCATTGATATATTAGTCAAGAAAACAGAATATATGATAGATATTTCAGTCAGGAAACAATACTTCTAATTAGGTGCTCACAAAATCTTCGGAGGGGTTAATAGAACAGTGGTGAAAGAACAGTTCCAATATTCCAGAAAATCAGGAAATTTCAGGATTCACAGAAAATCACCACTATGGATCTCAGCTCCTTTCAGCAATAAACAAACAAAAAATCCAGTTGCTATGGGGTCAACTCTGACTCAAGGTGATCCTAAGAGTGTCAAAGTAGAACTGCTCTGTAGGTTCTCAAAGGCTGATTTTTTGGAAGTAGACCGCCAAGGCTTTCTGTCAAGGGTCCTCTGGGTGGACTGAAACCTCCAACTTTTTGGTTAGCAGCCATTTGCTAACTCTTTCACTAATGAGCTGAGTGATTAATTGAGTATATTTTGATATTGGCTTTAAGAGATGAACTTCAGGCTCTTCTTTTTTGATTCATTAATGACATCTTCCATATTCTCAGCATCAACATATCAAGAACACAATATACACCTTACCTGGTAAGAAACAATTATGAAAACAAATCCCATTATTCTTTCTGTTTGTTAATATGATCCATCATGGAAATCCCAAGCCTTCTAGATCATGCTTCTTGCTTTCACATCAAATCACTATATATTTCTTTGAGCAATGAGACAACCCCCTACCTTCTATACTCCCCGTGATCCTTCTTTGCTCTGTTTAATTCTGTGGCTCTTATCACCATCTGAAATACTAGGTATTAGAAATATTTATTAATTCTCTTTCTTCATTATAATATATATTTCATCTTGTAAAAAAAAATCACATTTGTTTTGTTCACAGCTGTATCTTTAACATTTAGAATAAAACTTGACACATGACGTGTTTTAAAAAAAATCTATTTTTTCAATGAATAACTGAATGGTTTTGCTGATTTAATATCTACCATTGTCTTAAAATCTCTGCATTTTTTGTTTTACATCATCAAGACAAAGATCTGACTGTCCCAAGATATCTCTTTGAGCCAGACTATATAAGCAAATGGTTATTTAATAGATTGATTGCTATCCAATTGAGCAAAATGTCTAGCAGATAGAATCAGCCAATGGCCATAATTGAGGCAATGGTTTACATGGGTTCCTAGGATGCTTCCTCCAGCTAGTTAAGTGGAGAGTTTCTCTAAAAAATTCTGTGGGTGGGAAAAAAGAAATGTATTCATTGGCAATTAAATAAGTCTGTCCCTTTCTACTCTGTTTTGAAAGACCTCCAACCCACTGCATAAGTAAAAAGATGGGAAGTAAAAGGATCGTGAGAAGGTACTGTGCATTGAACTGTGTCCCCTAACAAACAAACAAAAACAAACCCATTACCATCAAGTCAATTCTAATACATAGCGACCCTATAAGACAGAACTGCCCCACAGAGTTTCCAGGGAGCGCCTGGTGGATTCAAACTGCTGACCTTTTGGTTAGCAGCAGTACCTCTTAACCACTATGCCACCAGGGTTCCCGTGTCCCCTAAAATATGTGTTGAAATCTTAATCCCTATACCTGTGGATGTAATCTAATGTAGCTCGATTTACCTGCCTGCGTATATAAGTCTGTGCACTCTTTTATAGGGAAGGAACAGTTATGAGTCACGTTTACATCTACAGAGTCTCACACTGAGGTCTGCACATGTGAATGTTTAAGATGTTTATTGAAGAAATTTCAAAGAAAGGTGATCCAAGCAAATATGGAAATTATCAAACAATATCATTAATATCACTATCAATATCAGCAAGTAAAATTTTGCTGAAGATCATTCAAAAATGTTCGCAGCAGTACATTGACAGGGAACTGCCAGAAATTCAAGCCAGATTCAGAAGAGGACATGGAAGGAGGGATATCATTGCTGACATCAGATGTATCTTGATTGAAAGCAGAGAATACCAGAAAGATGCTTACCTGTGTTTTACTGACTATGCAAAGATATTTGACTGTATGGATCATAACAAATTATGGATAACATTGCAAAGAATGGAATTCCAGAACACTTAACTGTGCTCCTGAGGAACTTGTACATGAACCAATAACAATCACAGTGACATTGAACAAATGGATGAGTTAATGAGTACAATAGATCTTATAGGGAGTTCGGAACTAATAATCTCCATTTTGTAACATAAGTTTTGGCTTCAATTCCCTCCTCCAGTTAATTCAAAATAACACCTCCTCTGAGGTTGGATAGTTTTCAAATGAAAACTTGTATCCAGCTCTCACATGTCAACACTTTCTAATATTGTCTGAAATAAAGTAAAGTGACAAAGTATTGGATGTGATATTTACACCTTGGATAAAGAAAGGGAGGGCTGAGCATTTGAGAAGTTCCCTTTTTGAGGGACCTCTAATGATTTTGTGAAAAATACATTTGGCTGCTTTTCCCGTGTTAAGAAATCATAAATGTAATGTCCTAGTAGTGAGGATTTCTATGAGTTGCAATCAACTCAACGGCAAGGGGTATAAATGCGGATAAATACATAAGTTAAAAATAAGATAAGATCAAGTATTGGCAGAATGACTAGTGAATTTCAAGTTCAATGTTAGACACTATGGACTGAGAAACATAAAAGTCTAGCACTCAGAAAGCTAGCATTAAAAGTAATTTGGAGAAGCAATATACCTGTATCTGGAAAATTTTAGTCAGCATGCAGGTAAATGTGCATATTAATAATAAAGTTAAAAGGAGAAACCGAATTAAAAATAAAAATGATTTTATTTTAGGCTGAAGTAATTGCAACAGGACTGAAGAAAAGAGATGACCCTTAAGTTGAAGCCCTGTGCTATCTGAAGACAAAAACACGGAAATCAATGCATTATCAAGCCTCTTATAAGTAACCAATAGAAAATGTGAGACATGGTATTTGCGTGTAATAGAAATGGATTTTGCACACTGAGCTTGGCCAATCTATCTTAAGTCTCCTTCCTTAGTGTTTTGCTATACAAGTTTTTACAGGAATTGTGGTAACTAAATTTTAACAAAATTTGTATATCCCCTTTGGAATAAAAAATGTAAGATTAAACCATCCAGCAATGGTCTATAATAACCTTATAGTAATTTATCAAATTAATTATGTTTCTGAGTATTGACTTATTAACTCAAGCCATGGATTTATCTATATAAAACACCTTTATTACATTTTGTTAAGGCCAGTGTACTAATAGATGCTTTTTTTGTTGTTGTTGTTTCATCTCTTTGGTTAATGATGAAGAAAGGGAGTAAAATACAATATCCATCCATAGTTTATAATATACTTTAACTACATAAATATATATATACATATATATGTTGTTGTTAGTGCTGTTGAGTTGATTGCAACTCATAATGACCCCATGCATATGTTTGAGCCCATTGTTGCCGCCACTGTGGCAATCCATCGTGTTGACGGTCTTCCTCTTTTCAACTGACCGTCTACTTTACCAAGCATGATTTCCTTCTCCAGGGACTGGTCCCTCCTGATAACATGTCCAAAATATGTGCGATAAAGTCTCCCCATCCTTGCTTCTAAGGAGCATTCTGCTTGTACTTCCACCAAGACAAATTTGTTTGTTTTTCTGAGAGTCCATGGTATATTTGATATTCTCTGCCAATACAATAATTCAAATGCATCAATTCTACTTTGACCTTCCTTTTTCATTATTCAGCTTTTGAATACATATGAGGTGATTGAAAAGACCATGACTTGGATCTGGCACACCTTAGTCACCAAAGTGACATCTCTGCTTTTTAAGATTTTAAAAGTTCATAGCAGTTCAGGGCTCCAAAACCTGTGTTCCACCAAACAAAGCAGAAGCTACATTTCCGTTTATGACCCAGCCTCACAAGTTAGGCAGTGCCACTTCCACCCATTCTTTCGGTTACAAGGGAGTCACAGATCCACTCAGATTCAAGAGATGAAGAGTTTACGTGTACCTACTGGTGGAGAAATGTGAAAGTTATAGTGTCAAAGAGATGTGAAATGGGAATTGTTGTGTGACCTTCTCTGATAAACACTGCCTACCACAGAATCAGTGCAATTAGCCCAAATATTATAAATATTTGGTGTCTCTTTCTCTCTGCATATTCAAAATGGGAATTGCTTCTTCCGCGGAGGCAATGAAACTTATCAATACTTCAATATCTTATACATTGTTTTCAAATAAACAATATTTCTCTTTCAATCCTAATTTTTTAACTACTCTGTGAGCCTCCAAGTGGAAAGTGGCTAAACTGAATGGTACTTCAGTACTACGGTAGTTCCTAGATACCTGCACTAGCAAATTATCAACTAGGTCGAACAAGAATAATTAACCCAAGGTAGACTGTAGGTTATTTAATAAAGCAATTTCTTCTAGATTATATATATATATATATATATATTAAAATAAGGTAAATATAGTTGTATATTGTTGTTGTTAGGTGCAGTGGAGTTGGTTCCAACTCTTAGTGGCCTTATGTACAACAGAACAAAACACTACCCAGTCCTACACGATTCTCACAATCATTGTTATGCTCAAGCCCATCGTTTTAGCCACCATGTCAATTCATCTCCTGAGGTTCTTCCTCTTTTTCCCTGACTCTCTACCAAGCATGATGACCTTCTCCAGGGACTGATCCCTCCTGATAACATGTTCAAAGTATGTGAGACTTTGTCTATATATAATGTAAATTAATTAAAGAAGGAAAATATATGTACATACATTTCACTAATTTTAATTAATTATAAAAATGTTCTATTTGTATGGTGTAGCTTATATTTGCTCTAATTATAAGATTTTTTTTTTCAAAAAGTGAAAAATACTTGAATGTGATAGTCTTTTTATAGAGTTTAAAATCTATGGAAAAATGGGGACAAATTAAGATAGTAAATGTAGAATTCTTTTGTTTATGCTGCCAATTATAGAATTCTCAGTGAAGCAGTAAAAATGAAACCTGTCTTCAAGCATTCAAAGTTTATGAAATATATATATTTCACTCTTCTAAGTTTAATTCAGGAAAGATTTTATTAATGTTATATATGGAAAATTTTGACTATTCTACAAAAGAAACTTACACTTATTATCTGCATAAACATGTTATGTTCTGATTAAGAAGATATTTACAAATAATTTAAGAGTGGTATCCTAGCACTGTTATTTCTTATCCCTGAGTATCAGTCCAATTTCCTGTGTTTCCCAGAAGGAAAACACTGTCATAACAGAGGAAAATGCTTTTTAGTGAAAGATTTATTGTGAAATGTTGCAAATTATTCACAATCTTAAAGCTCAATAAAATAATAAAAGTGTGCGTTTACCCAAGTCTTCAACTCCGTCAACTTGAGCATTTTAATATTACTAGAATGGGAGTTCCATGAGGGCCAGGGATTTTGTTTGTGGTATTCACTGATACGTCCCAAGCTCCTGGAATCATATCTGCCCATAGTAGGTGGTTGTAGCAAGTGTCTTGGGTACCAGTGTCACATCTCTTTGACTTATCTCTGACTTCAGCGCAGCTACGCCAGAAAGAAGAGTCCCTGGGTGGTGCAAATTGTTAAGCACTTGACTACTAACCAAAAGTTCGGCAGTTCGAACTCATTCAGAGTGCCTGATGATCTACTTCCTAAAGGTAACAGCCTTGAAAACTCTGTTCAGTGCAGTTCTACTCAGCACACACGTGGTCGCAATGAGCTGGAATCAACTCAGTGGCCTCGGTTTGTTTTTTGTTTTTATTTTGTGCCAGAAGACACTGATTCACCTTGGCTATCAGCACCAACCTCAAGCATGCCTGAGTCTTTCCACATGTTATCTGAGGAACTTCCTCAAGCCTTCTGGAGTTGTAGACCCTGGTGCAATTTCAGCCCAGAAGAGTAGGGGAGTAAATATCCCTGTGTACAGATCTCAAACACTAGGGGATCCAAACTGCTGAATAATGCCCCAGCCTTCTATCTTTCAATTGGATGCTTCTGGGAGGCATTTGGTCTGCTTCTCAATTAAGAACTATCAGTAAAGCTCATGGGTTAATCTTCCAAATAAAATGACATTCCAAATAAACTACCTATTGCTTTGTCTTGAAAATAAATTTTTGTTAAGTTGTTCAAATTATGTATGATCCTTTTACTTTTTCAATGCACCACTCTAGTCCAGGAGCCCTGGTGGCATAGTGGTTAAAGAGCTCGGCTGCTAACCAAAAGCTCAGCAGTTCAAATCCACCAGCCACTCCTTGGAAACCCTGTAGGGCAGTTCTGTGCTGTCCTATAGGGTTGCTATGAGTTGGAACCGACTCGATGACACCTAACAACAACAGTCAAGGATGGGGACTTAAAATTCTAATAACATTCAGAAAAACCAAAAACCATTTGCCATTGAGTCTGACTCATGGCAAACCCATGTTTCAGAATAGAACTGCACTCCATAGGATTTTCAGGACTGTGACATTTTGAAAGTAGATCACCAGGTCTTTCTTCTGAGGCACCTCCAGGCGAGTTTAAACTGCCAACCTTTCAGTTACTAGCCCAGTGCTTAACTGTTTATGCCATCCAGGGACTTCTATAACACACGGAGGAGGGAGATACATAAAACAAATACTCTAATAAATGCAAAAAAATCACAGATTGCCAGAAGTACCTCCCGTTGGCCTCTTAGTAAAGAAAATGTTTGAAAGAACAGCATAGAGACTTTGCAGTTTTTTCTTCAGTCATTTGGTAAATTCATATTATCAAGGTCAATTATCCAGTGCTTGAATATAAATGGACAACTTAGAATCTGTTGGTCAAATGAGAGGATGATTGCTACCTCCCATTTAATACACGTGCTCATTCATTCATCTCATTAATTAAGCAAAAGTTTGCTGAATTCACCCTTTTCCAGGCATTAGGATATACGGATAGCACCTAACCCTCAAAAATCAGTGGCAATGTGAGACTGCAACACACATAAACTTGTCTTCACATCAAAGTGTCATGAATCTAGATTTGTTTTTCATGAAAATCCAAATAAATCTATCTTAGAAATATAAATACATATGATTATTTAATAAGTAGCTTTATTTAGAGAAATGAATTGGTAATATGTACAAATTCTTAGGCTTTAGAGAAATACTACAATATATATGTAATTAAAATTTAGTTCAATACAGAGGAAACACACTGGGAAGAAGTTCAATGTATTTAGCTATAGATAGAGGACTCAAAATTAAAGAATTTGTGTTGACAGAAGGTGAGTAGGCAGTAAGATGAAAATGGAAAGAGGCTTTAATGAGACTAATTGAGTTTATACTTTAACATAAGAGCTGTAATTCAAGAGAACATTTTTTTAATTGGGACTGTAGATTAATTCTTCCATAATAAGTACCATCAGAATGTCTCGAAACCAAATTTATTTTATCATTAAGAGTTATTTGTTTTTGTTTTTTTTTGATGGTTTGTTTTTACTTTTTAGCCATTATGTTCCAACTTGGCTAGGTCATGATTCTCAGTAGTTTGGAAGTTATTACATAATCATCCTCCGTGTTATGATCTGGTGTGAGTAGCCAATCATTTGAAAGCCCATCAGTTGAAATCCAGTCAGTTTCCTCGGGTATGTGGCCTGTATCCAATATATATAGATGTTCTGGCAAAGCTTTCTCTGGATCCTGCATACAACTTGTCATCCTCTGACCTCCGTTTCTTGGGATGTCAGCCAGTTGCCTTCAGCCTGACCTTCCAATTTTGGCTTCATCAGCCCCTGAAATCACATGAGTCAGGAGAAACCACCAGCCTGATGCCTGACCCAGAGATTTGGGACTTAC